>NC_082390.1:3735344-3952817 GCF_031168955.1 Gadus macrocephalus | reverse complement strand
GGAATCGAATCCAGGATTCAGCCTGCTGCATAAGTCCTGGGCTGCATCCGAATACCTAGTGCATACTATTTCTGTCTAGTGTCTACTACTTGACCATACTACACTTGACTGTGTAGTACGGTCTACAGACATGCGTAGAACGCCGCCGAAACTCCACCGGATGTTTGGAGATGACGTATCTCCCCCCAGATGGCAGCAAAATTTACCTGTTTTTCCGTCTTGTTATCGTTGCTATTAAATAAAAAAAATTCTCTTTCTACGCGAATGGCTCTTGAAATGGATATCTCTGCTAGAAGGCGTCGTCGTCGGTCATCTCGTAGAGCGACTTACCGGCAGGTTATGTTGTATATATGTGGACATTGGTAAGTCATTTTTTTGGAATAATAATAATACATTTACAGTTATTTGTTACTCCGTGAAAAAGACGATTGAAGTTAATTTTTCCTTTTTTTATTGAACACACACACACACACACACCACACACACACACACACACACACACACACACACACACACACACACACACACACACACACACACACACACACACACACACACACACACACACACAAATAAAAAGCCGCTGTTGGTGGTGTCGGGTCAGCCATCTCTTCTTCGTTTGTTACCAGACTCCGGTTGCATTGTGGGATAGCGTAGTGTGGTCCGTGGTTCACTTTGGCGGTAGTATGCATTCGGAAACGACTTCCGTACTACAGAATGCATACTAGAGTATTCGGACGCGCTAGATTTTTCGCATACTACAAAATGCATACTATATAGTATGCAAGTACGAGTATTCGGATGCAGCCCTGGAGATGCAATGGGTGCCAAGCGACATAACGGGGGAACAGACAATATTTCCCCTGTTGCACGAATTTAATTAGTTATTAGAGGAGTAGTTGAGCAGTATTAGATTACTTCTGGAGACAGTTATAATTAACGTTGAGATTTACCACACGCATAAGATGCAAATGTGGTTGTAATACCCAGGGGAGCTCACTATCCGACGCAAACTTACTAATGTCAACATGAAACTTGATGAAGAGCCAACTAGTTAACGCCGTCTACTGTTTATAAATTATAACAAAAATAAAAAAAAGATCTGGGGAAATGACACGTCTCGATATGAAAGAATCTACGTGGATATGAATGCATCATGTGGTTTTAGGGTTATTAGGATGAAATTGTTTCACAAATGAACAGGAGATGAAGGGAGCATGAGCTCATCACTTCATGAGAAGATTTTATTTTCAAGCAAATTAACTGTTACTACGTTTAAAGGCAGCTTTCACGGAGGTCATATGGGCGTATTAACTTTGATTCTACTGGCCTCATGTTTCTGATTCCCGCAGCTGCTCCAATTTTTGATTATGTGCTCCGATTGTTCTCCGCCTCACTTGTACGTCACTTTTGATCAAGTAAACACGTAAAAGAACACGAAATGTACGGCTTACTGATCTTTCACAGAGAGACAAACACGATATTAGAGCTCATTTCCCTGTTGTTTTACATAGAAATAGCCTCCTGTTAGCACCCGTCCACCTGAGTCCGGCTTCCCTTCCCGTGCAGTGAGTGAAGATGTGAGAGCTCAATCTAGCGTGGCCTTAAGCCCGAGGTGGTCCAGTGTGTCACCAGAGTGATGTATAAAGACTACCTCCAACGTGCTCCTCTGACTGAGGCTACCGACTGCCGGCAACTCATTACTCCATGAGTGCTTGTCCCTGTGTGTGTCTGTGTGCATGCGTGCGTGCGTGCGTGTGCATGTATACTATCTGTGTTTCTATGTGTGTGCCTGCCTGCCTGCGTGTGTCTATGTATGTGCCTGCGTGTGTATGTATTGATTTAATCGCCATGTCTGGGGCTCTGTGTAATCATGATTCAGGGAGGATAACAAGTGCTACATCAACATTTTCACTCATCCCTAACCCCGCTGGCTGGTGTGTGTGTGTGTGTGTGTGTGTGTGTGTGTGTGTGTGTGTGTGTGTGTGTGTGTGTGTGTGTGTGTGTGTGTGTGTGTGTATGTGTGTGTGTATGTGTGTGTGTGTGTGTGGTGGGGAGAAGGGGGGAGATGGAGGGTGGAGTGTCCTTGGGTCAAGTTAGTAAAATCACCCCCAGCTTAAGGTTGTCAGCAGTTTGGATTTATAGGGAATAATATCTTGGGAGCGCGTTAGGATGTGTTTCTCTGCGGGCCTCAGCTCGCCACAGTCAATAAAAATGTGTGCACTTTCCTCAGCATCATCGTCTTCCGTTTTTTCCCGTTTCATTTTAGTTTTTGCTATGGTTTGTAGTGAAAGGAAGGATTATGTTGGAAATTTCTTCCTGAGTTTATTAAAATGAGACGGAAAATAATACTATAATCCTAATCGTTGCTAAGTGTTCAAGAGCCTCACGAGTATTACACAGTTTGAAATGAACTTAAATACAAAAGGATGTACCACTACACTCTATGGAATCTGAATTAAACCATGAATGTGGAAAGATGTCGAATGCTGTTTAGTATAACTAACCAAACAACAGCACTGTATCCTTTGCAAGGTTTTGAATTGGGCTTTAAATTGTTTACCTTCATATGCATCATAGTCATTTTGATAATGACATCATTAGCCGCATTCACCACAATACACAATGGAGCAACATCTCATCTCTAACGACATCCCATAATGCACCAGGTTAGACTCATAGAGGACGCCGTACTCCATCTGAGCAGTAGGAGAGGAGGAGTGAGAGGAGAAGGGTTTAGAAACAGCGCCATTGAGTTTGAATATTAAAGAACGACAGAATCACCCAGAAGGGAACAAGCATCCTGTCACGGTAGAGATGGAGACAGACGTGGGCTATTCGGGCGGGCAGTGTAAGGGAGGTGGGAGGTGGGGGGGGGGGGGCAACACTTGTGCAACTACAGTTATAATTCACCACTGCGAACGTACACGTTGAAGGACTGTGTACTACTCCCTCTCCAAAGCCTTTTCATTAACGCCGCGAGAAACTTCCAAGCCGATGGCCTGCTCTTCGTTTTGTGTGTGCGTGGCGAGTTGCCATGGAAACAAGTGGAGAAAGGCCATGGAGATAATAAAGATCCGGCAAAAATGTATTCACATTGGGCGAAAAATAAGATCCAAAAGCAATCAGAGCTGCTATGCCACATCCAAGCAATGCAAGAAATTTTACATCTATACAATTATCAAAACAATATCTCCCTTATTCTTGGATACACAGACAACCAAACATATGCATTTGATGGTACGGATCACACAATCTTGTTTTATAAATATCAGTGCAAGCAAACATGAAAGCGTTCCTCTGGCATGGAAGAAGGCCTACATTGGTTCTTCCCACCTGCTATAGGCGTTTTTCTGCGGCATACTGATTAGAAACACGGTGTTAAGAGATTCGCACTTGGTTGAACGGAGGTGCGAAGCGAAAAAAAAACAGCACTGGATATAAATAGGTCCTTTTAAACTCGACAGCACAAATATTTAGCATTATCCTGTGCATTTGGTTAGTCCTATGCAAACAAGACCTATTCCTGAATCAGGAAAATATAGGTTCTATGTAGACAATTCATATTTGAACAATTTCGCAATATTTGGTTAGATCAATCGCAAGATACATTTTTTCTCTGGCTGCTCTGGATAGAACTCAATTCAACACAACGTGGAATAATTCGATAGCATGGTTCGGGTTCATAGCAAGGCGTTCAGAAAATGAACCCTTCTACGAGGCCGGAGAGAGTGACACTTTGTGTTGGACGCTCATGACCACTTGGATGAAGCGACACTATGAGCGGTAGAGCACAGTAGAAGAGTGTGTGTGGCGGTGCAGCAGTGGGTAAAGAATGGAGTCCGTTGGCCGTGCCCGGGCAGAAAGTAATCCTGCTGGCTCTTCCTAGCATCAGGGACCCAGGGTTGACTCTCAACAATGGCCTCTCTGCCGGCTGCTTTCAATGTCATCACAGACAACAACGTGGGACCCCCCCCGCCCCCCGATCTAGGGCCCGTGGGGGGCAATGTAACGGGCGTGTATGTGAACCTGCCCTGAATCGAGCCACAGCCCTGGGTTACGGACACGGTTGAGACTTCCTGCGGGGTGTATGGTGAGGCCACTGGGCCGTCAAACAGCCACATACTGGGGACATGGCAGGACATTGTAGGGACTGCGGTCACCAGTCTAAGCCAATTGCAGCTCCACAAAAAGACCGGACCAACTCCCGACAGGCATCCTACCTCCATCGAAAAATGCTCAGATACTAATTAATGAATAGTATGAAATTATGAAAAACACCACTTTGTGTGTGTGTGTGTGTGTGTGTGTGTGTGTGTGTGTGTGTGTGTGTGTGTGTGTGTGTGTGTGTGTGTGTGTGTGTGTGTGTGTGTGCGTGCGCACGCATCCTTGCGTGAGTGTGTGTGTGCATGTATATCTGTGCGTGTGTGCGCGCTCGCTCGCTAGTGCACATGTGTGACATATGGGCACGCATGGGCTTCCGCTACACCTGACGAAGCGCTGATCGATAACTTGCCTTTTGTTTTCATTCGTTCTGTTCCCTCCTCATTTGGTCTTTAATTAACAGGCTGCGAAGCGGCTCTTCATGCGTCTGCATGTCAGGGCGGTGCCAGCACGGCAGAGCGCGACGAGCATCGACTCAAACCTCATCGACAGCAAAAAGGGGAAAAGAAAAACAGCTGCAGAAACAGAAGGACTCGGGCACGGTGGACTGGACGCCGAAGGTTACGCTCAGGAGTCTGGGAGTTGTGAGTAGCGGACGGCTAAAACGACTTTCCTATTTCGTTAGGGAACTTAGCTTCGGTGTATCAAAAGCTGTAAACGTGGACGTTTTTTTCTTGCGTTTCAATTCGGTAATTTAGTAAGTGTGACTGACAAGTCAGGCTTAAACCAATCAAAGCATTCATTAACTCTTTGAAAGTGGAAAAATCGAATAAACAGTATAAGTTGTCCACACCAATACAAATACTTTGACATCACCTGCTTTTCAAGAGGCGCGCCATAGCTTTTCAAGCCATGAACCTACACTGCACAATTACATTTTCACATTTGAATTATCTACATGTTCTGATATTCAGCATTACATCATACTTTACGTTGAGTATTCTTACTTAACCCTTCACTAAAGAGTATCTGCGTACAGCACTACCATTTCTCTTAAAATAAATGTTTTATAAATAAACACCTGTTGTTGTTGTTGTTGTCATCATCCTCCGCCTCACAACAACAGTTTAGGAATGAAGCGTACATTATTCAATCATTTATTAACATAAGTTAACGTAGTAACACAAATTAACTATCAGTTTATTCACAGTTTACTTATATTCCAGTAATTGACGAATGTTAATTCATGTACAATTCATGTACCCTTATTGTATTATAAAGTGTCTTGTATTATAAGGTGTCTCTGTGACTCATTTGACTTTCGTCCTTTATCAGTGCATTGTCCAAAACGCTTGCAATGTGGCAAAGATTTCATTTCGGTCGCCTTCACGTTTCTTCAAGGTATTCCGTGCATTGATATATTAGACATGTCTAGCGGTGGCATTTTGTGGAAACGATACGGGAATAGATGAAAAAGAAAAAAGAACCACATATCTTCAACCTCCACTAATGGTTTAGCTTCTAATCTGCAGGTTTGTTCGACCTTAAGATCTACGCGTTGATGCTCAGTCATTAGCCAAACCCTTACCGACTCCGTAACTTGCGTGACTCGGATCGCACGCTTGCGTAGCTTCCCGACAGGTATCGCATCCACCCTCCATATTAACGACTAACAAAGATAATCTGGATTCAACGAGCGGGAAATCCGGGGTGCTGCATGTGATTTCCCATTAACCTTCTCGCTAATAGCGACATTGACCTTTGTAGCGGCGTGAAGAGACACAGGGCTACGCACCGCCTGCACGCGTTGCCGTGGTGGGGCCCTCACCTTGGACTTGGTCCCCTGTGACGGGGACCTCATGTCATGACCTTTGGGGAGGAAACCACTACTCACATATTCATATTCACCTCCGACTAATAAGCCAAATAACCTTGAGGCGGCCTGTTGAATGAGGTGTGACCAATTAGCGGGGTGCTTTGTGGGAAAACATTCGGAGCACGGCCACCATTACTCTGAGGGTCGGTGCGATGAAGTCTGACTCGAAAGGTGCTTTTTTGTTGTTGTGTTTTGTAAAACCTTAATATTTTTAATTATGCTTTTTTGAAACCTTAATTATTTTGATCATTTATATGGATGTGAAATTAAGGCGTAGATTAGCTAAATTGTTGAAGACAGTTTGCTGGTTAAGCGAAGCATTATACATGTTTTTTTCAAGAAAAGGGAATCAAGTACTAAATGGCTAACAACAATGTGTATCCTGTTTTGGTTTGTTTGTTTTCCCATGATTATCTATAATTCTATAAGTCTATAATTGGCTCCATTATTGAGTTTCATTTTGATAAGCCTTTTTACAGTTGTGTAATGAACACAATGGTAAGTAAAGCAATTCTTTTCAATTCAATATCACCCGCCCTTAGTTAGAATGTAATCGAAATGAGAATACATTTCGTCGATTCGATTACGCTATAATGATCAGTCTGTTTGCAAAATACCAAGGGCCCCAGTCGCATGAAATGAATCACGAGGGAATCTGCACTGGATGCACAATGTAAATCGGTGCCCCTCTGACATCAGCAGAGCAGCAGCCTCCTTAAGGGCCGGGCCTTCGCTGTGAGACGAGAAAGCACTGGGAATTCCAATGAGATCGCTTCAATTGCATGATTGCCTTTAAATCTAATCAGAGCTCGGTACACAACCGTAAATGCCATCTGTAAAAGCTTGAAAAATCAAATGAACATCGCGACTAGCGAATCACTCCTCTCAATGCACCTCCATCTATATCGAAGAGGCAATAGTGAGGACATATTTATCGGATGAAATGATAATCAATTTGGGCCTGACAGTGGTGGTACTTCTCTATGAGGATATGACCTACTGTCAGAGCTAAGTAGAGAGCGAGTGCATCACAAGGTTACTGCGGATCAGCTTTTAAGGGCATTCAAATCAACCCGGCAGTCCAGTCACACAACATTCAGCTATTTTAGTTGATTAAACTCCTAACTACTGCCCCGCTTTCTTTTGAGTTCCCGCCTAAATAACAGATCAGCTTATAACTCAGTACCTGTGATGACCGCAATCACGACAGTGGCATCATTTGAAATGTCGCACCGTGCTGATTATGTGGATGATTGAACGCATGCATATGCTTGCAACTTTTCAATCCTAAATAACTGCATCTCTACAATTTTTTGAATGATAAAGTGGTGATATTTCAGAGGTTCACCTTTCATTGCACGCAGCCATTTTGAATCAGGCCCTGTCGTGACGTCACGGGTGTATCATCGATGGATCAACCACCAATCCCGTGGACCGTGACACCTGCGGAATCACCCATTTAATCATCCACTATTCCTCCACATAAAGAGTACGCACATTTTAGAATTAGGAAGTTCCTTGAGTGTCGGCCCATGTGTCAGACGGTTCCAGCACCGAGACCGCCACTGCACATCATTACATATTAACATAATGTGCCTTAATGACAGCCATTTCAATAATGCCACAAATGTGAGGTCTTTATTCAACACGATAATGACGCTAAGCTATAATTTCTCACTTTCCTCCCAGCATTTCTTCTAGCGAGAGGATTTGCTAATGCGCATGGAGGGGACTAAGAACTGCGAGCGTGAGACCACAGCGCCAGAGCTGGGGTGTTGAGTTACACGTGCGAGTCCTTTTATGGAGTTCAGCAAACCTCCGTTGTGTTTTTTACAAAATCATCAATGATGTTTTTCTAATGCTTTCTTTCCCCGCTGTCCATCTCCGTTTTTGAAGTACTTATAAGTAGTTAAAATACATATGCACCAACATGAGGTTACGAGTTTCGCCGGCTTAAGAGCGGAAAGAGGACAAAGTTATTCAGAAATGTTGGAAATGGATTATACTTAGTATTTACTTCCTACTCCATCATATAAGGTTAACCCCTTACCTGTTTATATGAAGCATTTACATTGTTACACAAATGTTGAGTCATATTAGTTGAATCTGTAAAAAGAACTATATGCAGGCAATGCCTCCGGTTCTGGGTCTAAAATGTAGTATGATATCAAGCATGCATTTTCTATGTACTATTCTCGATAACATGCTACAATAGCCTACAATGCATATTGTCCACAACTAACTTGCCAATCACCCTCCCAAACACTTAATCAAACAATCTAAACATTGGCTATACCTGCCATCCAGTGGACCTATACATTGTTGTCACTTGCAATTGTTATATCCAATTAAATCCACAATGAAATATGCATAGGGGGTGTAGAACAGTTCATAAGAGAAGCGCATAGCAGGAATCATCCAAAGCCTGTTTGGCTATGAATAATTAAATCTACACATTAATATTACTAATTTAAATGGGAGGGCCGGATTGTGCAGTTGTTCGAGGGTTAAAGGTCCGATATTATACCACATTTGTGTGAGTAGCCGCTACAAGCCGTTTTGAAAACCTGCCACTTCTGACATCACAAGTGGGCGTGTCGACCTAGATGTGTGCTGGATAGAGCAGCCCACCCATTGGACCGTAGCAAACGCTCATCTAAATACATCCAGGTGGACACTCCCAATTGTGGGAAGAAGTGGCAGATTTTCAAAACAGCTTGTAACGGCTCATCACACTCACACCTGGTGGTATAATACGTCACCTTTTAACCGCCGTCCGAGAGGTACCGGGTAGGAGTGTCCACGTCCTCAGACTCACCCTCGGGCCTCCTTGAGCCAGATGCCTCTACCCCTACCTGCTACTAAATGAGCTGTGTCCGGCTTCACTGCCGCTTTGGATAATTGGATAATAGGGGTCTGCTTCACGGCATATTGGTAAATAGTAAACGCGCCCACCCCAGTGTACCCCAGTGACACGAGTCAATGTTAAAGTGTTCCATAACTTCTAAAGTGAAGTCGTGGGACACTTTACCGCCGCTTACCCACAGAGGCAATGGCAGCCGACAACAAAATGGAGGACGAGTGAAACGCAGGGAAGGATAACATTGCTCTCGGCGAACATCGGCGGCACCATCTGGGGTGTCTGTGGGGATTACTGCAAGGCCGGCAAACAAAACAAGCAGATAAGAAAACAAACAAACACATAAATAAATAAGTAAACAGTTAGCGCGCAGATTTGGCCGTCATTAGCTAAACTGTTATTATCCGCAGCGCAATTACGTCCGATAAAAGGGAATTGGACGAGTATATGTTTCAATGATGTTTGTTGTAGGTAATACGCGTGCAAAAGGATGTTTGCTGCAGCGAGTCAAGTGTATAATGTACAGTTTACCTAAGGCACTGAGTAGGCCTGAGGGGCGTTCACAAGCACATGAACTCCAAACGACACCGAAGACAACGCGTTTTATGTTTACTCCAAAATCCACCTGGGCGATAGTTTACTTGTTTGGAACGTCAAGGCGACACTGACGACAAAGACTTTTATTATCTCGTCCATGAGAGGCAGGTTCCCCTCTCAATTCCTTTCAGGATGATTGGTGGGATACAAGGAAATGCCTGTCCTGTCAATTTCTGCTAACAGCTATCGTGGAGTTTTACCTTGACAAAGACATCGACGTACTAACAGGGACCTGGCATTTGCTGAAAGGCTTTTCAAAATAATAGCGTCTCCAAGGCCACTTCCCCCTGTGGGCCGATTTGGAGAAGTTGTTCATACACAGGCACACGCGCGCATGTACACTTAGCATAAGCTACTATAAGCGTACAGAACATCATGGGGGGGGGGGGGGGGTCAATACAGAAGGAGAAAACAGAACGAAAAAACAGGAAAACCCAGGGTCGAACCGTAGCACAAAGTGTTAAAAAGAGTCCCAAAACGTCCGTAAGTGGTCCAATTACGTTTCCCTACTATGGGTTTTATTTTGAAATACATGTGGAATTCATAAAATAAAAGTTCAATACCCACACGAGACCCGCTTGTAATAACACAGCCCGTCTAATGAGATAATAGTCTGTCTTGTTGCCCAGAAAATGTGCGTGAAATATTAATGAAAGCCAACATATAGGGAGTCAATACACATTTTTTGGAAAGTTGCTGACAGCGTGTCATTTGGAAACAAAGAGTTGCCAGAGAGGCCGAATGACTTCCATTATTTAGAGTCGCTCGCATAATAAACTGTAGCAAGGCCATTAATTCCCATAATGAGCGCGTTGTAATCGCCTGCTGCAGTAATAGAAATATGACTTTACATATAAAAAGGGGGGTGTACGGCCTCAGTTTTAGAGATATGATGGGTTATTAAAATAAAAAATATCCAATGGGGCCTAATTAAATTAGATAAGCGCTATCAAAGTTGTTGTATATCAGCAATTATTCAAGCTATCATCGTCAAAGGATATAAAGACATTGCAACCTTAGTAATGAACGCTTATTAAGGAAACAACTTTGGAGGTTATGTCCTGTGAAGGATTATTCACGGCGGTGAATGTTGTGCCACCACCAACCCCTGCGGTGAGCGCAATTGTGAACGTTCCCGTCATGCGATTGTTTCCGAACGGAAGACAGGCACTCACAGTACGAGTGTCGGGAGGCTGGGTGGTTCCTGCAAAAACAACACATCTCTATATAGACTTGTGTGTAACACAAACCGCCCCTCAATCTATATCCAATCAGTTCGGTGGACAAATAGAGGCCAAGTTTTCCTTGTATTTTCTTTTGACTTGATTGGTAATCGTACACCTCGCGGCTGTCCACCTGTCTGTCCCAGCGCATTAGCGTCAGGAGTCTCCCTTGCTCGCTGTTTCACTCCCAGAGTGCTTTGCCCGTTATAATTGACATGTTTATGGTTATGTGAACTGACATGTTATTGGATACAGTTGCACTTGATTAATTTTGGCTAAATGCACACTGCCTTTCGTTGTTGTTCGGGTGCATCTCAAGACTATAGGCCTGGGCTGAGGTCCCCATTTGTTAGAGAGCTATTTTATTAGTATTTTATTCCCAGATGAAGACCAGACTAGGAGGAACCTGTACAGTTTTCTAGAATTAAATAGTTTCAAGACACTGATCACCCATTTCCTTTACACTTTTTGTTGCTCACTCATAAACATGAATGTTAATGAAGTACGCCGAAGCGCATGTGTGAGTACCATGAACCAAATTGCCCTCAATAACAAGTCAAGCTCTACTAGAAATCTACATACAGTAATTACACACTACTTGACTGCAATCATGGATATACAGGGCTTTTGTTTAAGTGATTTACGGTTTGGGCAATGCTTTGGCAATGCTGTGAGCGAGAACACATTTCCAATGTGCTTGTGCGCAGCAATTAAAAGCATTATTATTAAAGTACTTAAACAATTACACATATCAAGCCTTGCCACTTACGCTTGAGTAATTAGAAAATAGCTCATCTTCTCACACACACGCTCGCCCCTTATCCTCTTGTGAGCCTGAACCACCCACCCACCCACCGATCCACACAAACACTCACCCTGTAAAAAGATCTCGGCTCAGTTCTTCACACACACTGGGCTGAAAGAGTTTCAGCGTGGTATCGTTATCCCAGTCTACCGAAACGCAAAGTCGCACATCTGGAGCTTCCTGTTTAAGGCGTTCCCTGTGAACAAACTCTGCCCTACCCACTTTCACACATGCTCTCTCATAGTCTCACACAGACACACACACGTACACACACAAAGACACACACATCTGTCATGGATGAGGAGACGAACCGGGCCACTTCAATCCCGGCAATTATTTGAACGCTTTCACGCAAAGTTCACCTCATTTTGTTTGCAAATGAAATGTCGGTGCTACTTTCCGTCTCAGAGACGGGAGGCGCCTTGGAGAATATCAATATGACACTGTCGCAACAATGCACTCTATACAGAGATATATCTCCTTCTCTGTCTATATGTATATATATCTATGTATATTGAGAGAGCGTGAGAATGAGAGAGCGAGAGAGGTCAACAAGGTCTCTGGTGGATGCCACCTTTCTTCTGATGAGGCAAGCTCACCTGGCCCACTTTAACATTGTTATGACTCCTCGGCTCTGCGAAACCTCTCAACCCCCTGGGCTCTCCCCCCTCACCTTCTACAAATGTACCCGCTGCAGAAGCTGCTTACAAGCCAACCGCAGCATCACACAGTCACACGCGCAACCCGCCAATTTACACTTTTAACACCGGGGCAGCATAGTCTAGTATCTGGGGTGTCGGATCCCCAGCCTGAAAGGTCCTGGATTCGATCTTGCAATGTCTACAACCTATGCCAATAAAGGCAGCCTTCAGCAAGATGGCCGACTCCTGCTTAATATTAATGAGCTGTATCGGTATTCAGTACTGCAGCTCGCTGTGGAAAGAGGCATCTCCTGAATGACTAAAGGGGCAACAGATACGAGACACAGATCCAATGGCTAACACAATTAATGTACAAAGAAACGTTGATTGATTTCCACCGTTGATGAAAGTAAACAATTAATTATGTATGCCCGTCCTGCCGTTCCTATGGACGTGGTCTCAGCGTCGCTTGGGGAAGTTACCATTACACACTTTTAGTTGCAGAAGACGAAGACAAACTACAAAGTGCATTAATAATGACTTTCTAAATTGGTCAGTGCAATCTACAAACTGCATGAACTATCAGTCCAAATTCTAAATGGGAGCTCAGTCAGACAAAGAATAGGAGAGGGCTGTTGGCCTAACATGATTCCAACTGTCCTCGTGTCTAGGAGGTCCTGAATTATTTCTTGTCGGTAAATAAGTCAATTTACCAGATTCAGTTTCCACTGGTTGAATGACAATTATAGGACTATTATAGCTAGCCCTAACCCATTGTTCAATCTGAATTTATTTTCTCATTCACAATGGCACCTATAACCAGTATTTCTTAAATGGGGCGAGCTGTTCCCCTAGAGCAGGGGTCACCAACTTTTTTGAACCTGAGAGCTACTTCATGGGTACTGAGTCACACGAAGGGCACCCAGTTTGATACACTCTTCTGAAATAACAAATTTGCTCAGTTTGCCTTTAGTTATATATTACTATTAATGATTAATGATACTCATCTATGTGAAGAAACTGATCATGTTAATGATTTCTCACAATAATTATCAACGACTTAAAAAAGTTGGGAAAGAGTTGTTCAAGAAGGAGGTATTTTCAGAACAGGCCTGCGGGCACCTCGTATGGTCCTTGCGGGCACTGTGTTGGTGACCCCCTGCCCTAGAGGTACTCCAAGGACTGTAAAGTGTTGCAAAAACTGTTAAACTATTGACTCTGTAAATACGAAAATAATACACCTCAAAATATACAAAAGATAATAACATTTGCTGGATACTACCATTTATGTACAACTCTTTTTGAAGAATGTTTGGATCGGAATTGGACACCATTTCCCATAAACTGTTGATTCAAAGACCGGGAAAAAAAACTAGCTAAAGCTAACAGGCTCAGTTGCAGACTTGCTGCTTCCATCCTACATCACATCCGTGGAAACCCGACTAATGTTTTTAATGTTTAACCTGCCGGATCACGGGGGCGCGTTTTCTGGCCCCTGAGTGCAACTGTTAAGGGAAGACAAACATTACAAATAAAGTGAAGTCATGGGCTTACTCTTTAAAAGACTATATCGTTTCCTAAAGTAAATGTCCGACATCTATTAGGACAGACAGGCACCGGCTGGTGTCAGCCCACGTAGAGTCGACAGCCGGGCTGTTGTTTCCCGACACAAAGTCAATCCCATTACACACTTATTTTTACATTACAGCTCGCCTTCATCACGTTACGGTATTACTTTAGCATTATCACATTCACTTCCCAGCTCCTTATCCCCCAGCCCTCTCCCTTCCTGTGTGGCACAGGAGCAGGTGAGCAATAATGGTGAATGCCGGAGTGCTCGCCGGCTTAACACCGGGGCCTTCAGCCTTCTGTGTAATTATTCAGTGTTCTACGCTCTGTGTCATTGTCCAAAAATAGAGCTCCGCATAATCCTTCACAATTGGAATCATTGGCAGTTTGCCAATCCACAACATTTACCGCCACCCCCCCACCACCACCACCAGCGTTGTTGTCTTTCGTTCGGTGTATTCCCACCACGCTGATGTTTGGAGACTTTTAAAGGGCCCACCCCCCTGATATGTGGATGAAGCAGAGTTTTCAGAAACAGCCCCATAGGGAGTGTATAGGGTATAGGGAGGATAGGGTGTAGGATAGATTGAACAACCTGATCCGTCCATCAATCGGGGAGTGTGGACACTCCCTGGTGAAGTCACTCTAGTAAAACAATTGTTAGGGCTTGTTACGGCTAATCAACTTCACGCCTGGCGGGGAAACAGGGTACCTTGGTTGCGTTTGGGGGATAGGGGATAAGACATTGCTGTTCCAAATGGCTCCTACCGCCCAGAAGTGTCTTTAGGCATGAGGGTTTCAACAAATTATAAACAAAGTAGGATTTTGAACTAACAAAATCAATGAAGGTGATATTCATTTTGTGTTTGAGGAGATGAAGCAAAAGCAGGAGACGAGGATGCAGAGCCGGAATTCCTGACAACAAAGGGCTATACCATTACAAGATGGAGCATAGCCAAAAACTGATCCAATAGTACAGAAATTAACTATTTATCATTCTCAAATCTGACTTTTATCATCACAGCTATTTCATTGGTGTAAAAACTGCATACCTGCACCTTTCCACCATAGAGGAGAAAGGTATCTTATGTAACACATCAACTGTACTAAATCCAGTATGAACTCCTTTGAAATGTCCCGTTTGTAAATGTAATTGTTTGGGTGCTTTCAAATAAATGTACATTATGTTCTTCTTTGTTATGATTCACTATTTCCCAACTACCGCGGGTTGACAGATATGGAACAAATTTACCCACAAACACAGCGTGCTGCAGCCATGGAAGCAACCAAACGAACTGGATCAACTCAGATTGTAGTGGATTCAACTCAACCCTAAAAGCCGGGTCCTCTGTCTAGAAAGCTCCGTGACCTGAGCTCTGCCAAAACACTGGTAAATCCTGAAGCTGCGTTTGAAAGATGGACAGAGCTTAGAGCCGAGAAGGATTTCCAGACGGATGCCGAAGGAGCTGATTCATAGTATCGGTATATACTGTTGTAGTGTGTGCAAACATAGGGTTAGCTGATGAACTTGGGGTCATTATCGTTTGTTCAGTCTCCTCAACCAGGCATCCCGCTTGAACTTCAGGTCTTGGGAAGGGGGGAAGTGGGGAGACAACTCTCTCCAATATTGTGAATTTGCAGTACCCAATTGAAATGCCCGGCCTCAATGATACATATTGTTATTTTAAGATCCACACATGACATTTTCATTTTAGGATTTAGTTTGTGAAACACAAACCGGTCAATTAAAAACTACAACAGTACAATGTATGTTTGATGATGTAATAAACAAAGTTTTTGTGAAATGAGCTACCCTCTTTGATGAAAGCTTTTTAATTGTTGCCCGTATATTGCATGAGTTAGTCCACTAGAACAGCAAATACATTCACAGTGTCACGTGAACCGATCAAATAAGTAGCCAGACATTTCATCATCATTCAATCACATTTTAACAGCTAACAGCTTTAATATTGGGAAATATATATTTGTATCTCAATATTTAAGAACACGGCCTGTACATTTTATCTTCTTGAAATACAGGCCACGTATTTTTAGCGAGACCCAAATAGATTGATTTAAGGACACTTTTAACAAAATTTCAGTTCAATCCCGATCCAATTCCTTAAGGGGCAGGTAGGGCCCAGGAACATCTGGAGGAACAGACTCCCTCCTGGCAGGATTCAGAATAACTTATTTGAGGTTTCGGCCAACAAGTCATGTTTGTCCTTGTAGTCAGGTGCTGGAAAACACACACACACACACACACACACACAAAACCAGAGGAAACTGATGTGAAGAACCGAGAGTCACCGTATTGCAAATGGGGACCGAGATGCAGTTTATCAGGGGCCAAGGACACTGTTTAAAGCCTCGGACAATAAAAGGGAGGAAATAATATTCTACAAAGTTTGAAAAACTGTTAGGATGTTTGTATATCCCTCACATCCCCCAGCCTCAATGAGTCTCCCAATTTGTGGTTTGGTGCCAGTGTGGACCACTGTTTGCAACACCATTGGTATGAATTGGATGAGAGAAATTTGGCCCAGCATGGGATGATTATAAGCAGATAGATAGGCTTTATTGTACTTTTAAGGAAAGGAAGAGGTAGCAGTCATATCTAGTGCCTATGTACACTGACTACAACAGCATCCTACTATTGTACTATTTACTATTTGTCCGCTTTCAAGCAAAGTGACTGCATGTGAATTTGTGAAGCTTCATCATTAACAAGCAGGTAGGGGGTTCGCATATTGTTAATAGTTGCATACAGGTAAGATGCGGGAATTAAACCAATGGTGACTTATCCACTGGCAGTTAACTCGGCAACAACACACCTTTGCTTTGTTCTTGTCATAGGACAAAATAAATGGCCTCCATCAACTCAAGCCTTGGACTCGTCTTGTATTGTAATACAATTGAAATTACTGATGATAAGATGGAGCCTGCTCTGAATATAACGTCCTCCACTTTTTCAATTTATTCCATTTTCCAATCTCCCCATGCGATGGACCAATTAGGTTTGTAAAGTGAACACAAATTGCATTCTCCTCATTTGGACAGCTCTCTCAACTTAGTAGATGAGACCTATTAAGAGTCATGCATAGTGATTCTGTACACGAATGAGAGTGGAAAGTTGTTTTTGGAAGAATTATGCAGATAGGAGGAGATATAACAGACATTTCATGGTGCCGATCTCCGCACATACTTCAGTTGGATTTTGGTGCATATAAAGACATGTATTGTCTTATGAAACTATTTTAGAATAAATCTTAAGTAAATCCATATAAAATATGAATGAATTGCTTTTGTGTCCAATAACCGACTGCAAAAAATTATCCATAATGAAAAATGACTTTCCCCCCGCCCTGGGCACAAATATAGAAACATTCTAGTGCTAAAACATGGATCCAGTTAAACACCGATCCATTTTTAATGACTCCCTGTGTTGATCTACGATTCCTAATGTCTAGCTCATCCATGCAGTTGCTAAGAGTTAACAAGTGTAATTTAGAATGTTACATAGACGAACGTAGTGTAACTTTTCAGTTCACCATCCATGTCCTTGACTAAGATGTTATAATTCAAAGTGAATGCAGATTGGTCAGATATCGACGGCGTAATATATTGTTGTTTCTCTTTCTTCTGAAAAATGCACTTGTTGTAAGACTCTTTAGATAAAAGCGTCTGCTAAACGCCCTAAAGGTAAATGTAATGTACATTTTGAATATACCATTGCTAGGGTAAGATAATATCAACATCCATTGAAACCCAATTTCCAATAAGAATCGACAAGCCTCATTGTAAACGTAATATATCTTTATTAGTATAGCTTGTCGTCATGTAACATTTCAACAGATCTAGAGGAATCTATGGGCCTACTTGAAAGACGCCATATATCCCATTTTCTCTCTTGGGCCGGGCATGCAGGATGAAATAAGAAATCTGCTGCGTGTCTTTCACTGAAAATTTGAAAAGAGTGGACCTAAAAATGATTTATTACTCTGGCCGTTGCCAAAGGTAGATTTAATTGAATTAATTTGCATCGATTAGCTATCCATTCTTTTTACTTTGCATGATAACTGCGTCGTTCCCCTTTCAGGCCATAGATATTGAGCTCATTATCCTAAACTATATCGAAGCCCATCTATTTCAATTCAATTCCATCGTATGGCGCGCGGAGTCACGGGCTAATAGATCTCACACAAAACCCCCACATCGCAGTGCTTTATGAGCTACACCTAGCAAGGACATGGCGTATTATGCACCCGCATAAACCCTGCAGACGAACCACATGTTACCGTGTGTCCATTTTAGGAAATTGACTGTCGTTCAAAAGGAAACAACCAATTCGCCGGGCTCTCCGGTGCACCACGGGAAAACAGGCCCACGCGCGTCACTGGTTGTATAAGCAAATATTGGAACCCATTTGCTATATTTAGTCATGGTTGGTTCTGGACATGGTTCCTGGTCGCCCCTCCCCCGTTGCTCCATTACGTGTCTATTTATACCTCGGAGTGCGGGGAGGGAGACGGGACTCGAGGTGTTCATTGTCACAATATGTTTCAGTGCTTCGCGAGGGGAAGCGTGAAACTCAAAATGGTTTCCAACGGAAATCCTTCTCCGTATGCCGCCCTACAGAATCTGCCGCCCTGAGGGCTGGAAGTCCACTCGGAGGTAGGGTCACGGGAGCCTTGTCAGTGGGCAATGGTGGGTGTGACATGTGTGTGTCATGGCAGGGGGATGCAGGGGGTCTCCAGTGAGAGTCCATGAGCCATGTGAGTCACCCACGGCATGGGACCGTACAAATCCAACCTTCCACTGCCGAGCAAGGTTACTGCACTACCTGCTCACAGCAAGCCAGACTGCTGTGTGTGTGTGTGTGTGTGTGTGTGTGTGTGTGTGTGTGTGTGTGTGTGTGTGTGTGTGTGTGTGTGTGTGTGTGTGTGTGTGTGTGTGTGTGTGTGTGTGTGTGTGTGTGTGTGTGTATCTCGGTCGTGCATATGTGTGTGTACGTGTGACTCAAAAGGCCCATGAAGTACCTTCTTATGAGTTTGAAATCTTTTTAAAACCTTTCAATCCATGCACTTAATTCCATCTTCCCCGGGGAAAACAGGCACAAGCCATGACTCCCAAACGGCTAAGACAACAAATGTTGATTATTAACAGCGGCCATAACTGTTTCTATAACATGCGCTGCTCCCCGCTGCCCTTGGCCAGCAGCACAGCAGAATAATTCTACATGAACCGGTAGCAGAGGGTACACCCAAGGCGAAGTAATTGGATTTATCTTTCATTATTCTCCCAGTCTACTCTGTTATCACGGCTGCACCTCTGAAATGGGAAATGTGATAAATATTGATGTTCCTTACAGGAAAACCCGGCCAGGCATGTGCAAGCGACGGGCCTGGCCTATCTATCACATGGTGGTCGTTTGCGGAGCATGGATTTATGCATCAACTGAACCTTGCTTTGCCCGGTGGCCAAGGTTTGCAAAGAAGACCGGCTAGCCCCGGGCCCATTTCGGAGGCCCGTTTGCATCTACTCAATCTTCCTCTGCTTTATATCAGCATCTAGGGCTGATGTCTTGTGTCTTTCACTGCTTACATTTTCTCCATCTCTCTTGCTAGCTCTGCCTATCTTATTCTTTCTCTCTCTCTCTCTCTCTCTCTCTCCATCTAGCTCTCTCGGTCTCTCTCCATCTAGTTCTCTCGCACTCTCTTGTTCGCTCTCTTTCTATCTATCTCTCCAGCTTATTTCTCTCTCTCTAGCTTTCTCCCTCTCTGACTATCTCTCCCATATATATATATATATATATATATATATATATATATATATATATATATATATATTTCATAACAACCTCACTCACCCCTCTCCCTTTCGAACAATTTCTCTTCCTGCCAGACTCCCTGTAGAGTCCACGGAGACAAAAGAGAGAGAGAGAGAGAGAATTAACGCAGAATTAATAACAAGACATCAGCAAAGATGAAAGGGAGAGATGCTCATCCAGGGATACAGAGGACCAGAAATAGCGAGGCCAACTTTGTCTCGTGATTTTTAGCTTCAATCTCCGACTGACAGCGTGTAACCCCGTGCAATCCCGGCAGAGACCAATCACATGCCACATCACCACATTTCATCACCCGCCTGCTTGTGAAATTGTCTGCAAATATAATAAAATAAAAAGATAGGCGAATCAAAGGCAATATTTTGCAACCACGCAGGGCGTTGATTAGCCTTTACAAGCCATGTCAAAATGGACCCCCTGCTGGCAAGCGAGCGGGTTCACTCAGATGTATGCTGGGTGGATCAGCCTACCAGCCCACTCAGCGGACTGTAACCACTGGTGGGCTGATCCACCAGTAAGACCAGCTCAAAGGACTAGCTGGTGCTGCAGGGATCGGGAATCAAACAATGGACTGCTCTTTGATTCCTTGCAGCATACATATGGAAAACGTCAGACTTTGAAGCCTGATCCTCTAGCTCCATCGGGTTATCCAGAAATCGAGTCACAATCCTGGTGGATTTTTAGCTGTGACAGGTTTTCAACCTGTCAACCCAACGTCTCATCTTGATTGTCGTGATTACGAAATTGTTCGTTTTTTTATGTTGACTTGGATGGTGGACTTACTGATACACTTATTACTCAGATCTCAATGGGAATCATCAGATTAAATAAATATGTGATGATTGATTGATTGGTTGTGATGTCCCCAGAGGGTCTATTTTTGACCTTCCTTGCAATGGCTAATCAACATCCCACCCGGTGGTCAAGTACTTCCTCTATTTCCCCACCAATATACCAACATTGCAAAAAACAAGTGAATACCCATGCATGCATTGACCTTCCCATTCATAATCAGTGCTTAACTAGAAGCACCTCTTCCCCCGGCCACTTCCAACCATCCCAGCATCGATCCACCGGAGCAGCCCCAGAATGCCAGTGCTAAGCGAAGATTGTGCCATCTAGAAATCGGGAGGCCTCCCTTCGTGCATCCTGTAAAACAGCCCCGTGCCAGCGTCAGCCGCGTCAGTCAGGTGTGGCTCCACTAACGCTCGCTGTCCCCGAAGACCCAGCGGGACTGACACCCCAGCAGGAGGGCGAGCTGCAAGCCTAAGCAACACAGGGGTGGACGAAATGGAGGCATGGAAGAAGGTGCCTTGGGACACCCATCGGTGTGTAGCGGGTACAAAACGCGGGGAGAAGGTAGCTGCGGTATACCCCCGGTTAAAATGAAGTGAGGCGTGACATTTATAATGTCTCGCGGTGACGCATACGTACACCACGAACTGAACAGATCACATCCTCCCGTTGCTAATTCTTAGCTCAGACAGCCTTGTCCATACTAATAAACATGTCCCAGACACAATCTTATTACAACCCAGATACAACCCAGATACGTATGTACGTACACATACAAGGACACAGTAACATGCATTGAACATGAATGTATTCATTTGCATCCACCCAACGACACACACAAAAACACACAGAATCACTTCCAAACCGAATCCGCGAGCGCACACACACACACACACACACACACACACACACACACACACACACACACACACACACACACACACACACACACACACACACACACACACACACACACACACACACACACACACACACACACACGTCAGCAGAATCCACGCTACATGCACACAATGCAAAAAATAGCCTGTCAAAAAAAACAACAACACTCTTCTCCCCGTCCCCGTTTATTGTGACAAAGTAGAGCCTTGACTGCTGCTCACCGCTAGCGTCAAGACCGCTGTCCGCACAGGCGATATCATGCAAAGTTCCCTCAGAGGAATCAGGGCTAGAAATAACACTGGATCGATGGCAAGTGGCGGTAAGAGCGCGCTCCCCTCCCTCTCTCCTTCAGCCCCGGGTAGCGTGAGCCGCACGCCGGTAGTGGTCAGAATAGAATCTCACACATAGTTATCCTCTCCTCCTCCTCCTCCTCCTCCTCCTCCTCCTCCTCCGTCTCTATCTCGGACCAAAGCGGCAGCACCGTCCTGAATGGGAAACTCGCGCAAACCTCCC
The DNA here is from genome assembly GCF_031168955.1 of Gadus macrocephalus. Classification (NCBI taxonomy): domain Eukaryota; kingdom Metazoa; phylum Chordata; class Actinopteri; order Gadiformes; family Gadidae; genus Gadus; species Gadus macrocephalus. The sequence goes on along the minus strand of NC_082390.1, from coordinate 3,931,086 downwards.
GCCCTTAACTTCACTCCTCCATTCCGTGACGAGCGCACGGTGGCGGCCCACATCTGACACACACCATGTTGTGAGGAGTAACAGGGGCGAGGGGGAGGAAAGGGAAGAGCCAGCGTGTCAGCCACAGAGACACAGACACAGACACAGACAGAGAGAGAGAGAGAGGGAGAGAGAGAGAGAGAGGGTGGGATATGGCTGGATTGACATCCTTACCAGAGATGTGACAAAGAGAACACTGTAATCGCTTGTCTCATTCCACGGCGGAGGCTGCTCATTAAATCCAAGATGCTCAGCGCGAGATCGAAGATTCCATGAAGATGCTGAACCACGAAGAGGACGGAAAAAAAGGTTGGCTTCTTCGCAGGGAGGATTTTGTTGAAGTGTTGTTCGGAAAAATATGTGTGGTGAATATGCACAAGGAGAGGGAGAGGGAGAGAGAGAGAGAGAGAGAGAGAGAGAGAGAGAGAGAGAGAGAGAGAGAGAGCCGGTATCCGAGTCTGAAGCGCTCACTGAGTCCCTTCCCGTTCAGCCACAAAACCACATGTGCCCGTGTGCACAGTCACTGCTGGCGCACACACCGAAAAAACACACACACACATCCAGTGGCGGAGAGAGAGAGCGAGAGAGAGAGCAACAGCGAGAGAGACAGAGAGAGAGAAGAGAAAGGGAAGCGAAAGAGAGTCTTCTCATTTTTGCACCGCCAGGCTGAGAGGGAGAGATAGAGAGAGCAGAAGAGAGAGAGGCATACAAGAGAGACAGACACAGAGAGAGGGAGAGAGAGCCAGAGAGCAGGGGAGAGTGGCTGTGGAGGAGGGAGAGATGGAGGGAGGAGCTGCAGTATGTCATAAAGGTAGAAGTAGATGGGAGGGGAGGGGAGGGGAGGGCGGGAGGGGGGGGGGGGGGGGGGGGGGTGAAGGAGGCTGGCATGGAGGGGGCTGTGTTGAGGCTGATCAGTGCAAAACAACACAACATACTAGAACACCACACCACAGGGCAGCACACTGCAACACAGCACATGTTAGAAAACGACCCAACCAAACACACCATAATGGAACCCATAACATCTCTATGATGCAACACGACAATACACAACACAACAAAATGCAGCCAGGCAGGAGATCACAATAGTAAACACATCATACAACACAACGACGACAACAACGCGAACCGGTTCGAACGAACGAGTCTTAAGGACCAAACGAACCGAACCGGTTCGTTTCTCTCGTTCGTCTCGTTCACCATTCGATTCACCGGAAACTCGACTGAACGAACGAACGAGTTTCCGGTAGCACTAACTCCACTGAGTCTGACTGATTCAGCTGAGAACCCTGCAATGGCGTGCATTCCATGATGTGATTCACCGCTACCGGAGACTAGGCTGATTCGCGAACGACTCCTCCCAGCTCAGTCGAGTTTCCGGTGAATCGATTCACCGGGAACTCGACTGAACTTGGAGGAGTCGTTCGCGAATCAGCCTAGTCTCCGGTAGCTCGTTTGTTCGTTCAGCCTGGTTTCCGGTAGCGGTAAATCGCAACATGGAATGCACGCCATTGCACGGTTCTCAGCTGAGTCAGTCAGACTCAGTGGAGTTAGTGCTACCGGAAACTCGACTGAACGAACGAACGAACGAACGATTCGCGAACGACTCCTCTTGGCGAACTGAATCACGCGAACTGGGTCACGGAAACGAATCATTAAATCCACCACTACACACACACATAACCTGACACAACACAAACAAACAGAACGGCAACCAAACAACGCACAGACACACTGCACCGCATCATGAAACAATGTACCATATCTATTTATCTGTGTTTTTGCCACGGCACGAGAATGGTGGACGGCTAAATTTAGCAACCGAGGCAGAGGCAAGAACAATTGGGTGTGTTTGTCCACGCTGACAGAGAGTAATAGCTCGGAGGCTTGCACAGAGCCGTATGGTCCAACAGTGTTGGAGCATGTCCGAGGAAGATGAAGGAAGAGGAGAGGGGGGGGCGGGGGGGGGTTCATTCTGCAGGCACATAGCCAAGTAAGCGACTCGACAGAAACGGAAGAGTCTCTCACTGGGATTTGTCTTTCTTGAGCCGCACCTCCGACGCTTTGAGTCGGGGCTCCCGCCGCGGGATGTGTCAGAATCGCGAAAAAAAGGCAGAGATAACGGGACGAAGAGCACAAACCCAAACACCAACGGCGTGTTTTTTCGGCGGCGTGCGGAGAGCCCCTCGCGGTAAGCACTCCATTGTGCTTGGCTGTGTGCATTGTAAAGACGCCACTGGCCGCGCTGCACGGGGGACACGGCGCTGGCTGACGTGACTCATTCTGTGTAATCCTACACTGATGATTCACGCCGCCGCCGCGTCGGCCGGGTGGTCGAGGAGGGAGGGGCGCGGCCTACCGCGGCCTCCTCCGATAGGATTAAGATGTGCCGGCGTGAACGAGGCCCTCCGCTGCGGCGCGAGGGGCTCCGCGTCCAAGCCCTTCACATGCACACACATGCCAAGACGCACCCACACACATACACGAGACACACGCACCAATACACACACACACACACACACCAAAAGACACACGCACACGCACACAAAGACACACACACACACACACACGCCAATACGCGCACACACACCAAGAGAAACATGCGTACGCACATGAAGACACACACATCAAGGCACACACACGCCAAGACACACGCGCCAATACACACACACACACACGACCACACCAAGCGACACACGCGCACGGACACAAAGACACACACACACACACACACCAAGACACACACCAAGACACACACACACACACACACACACACACGCCAAGACACACGCATACGCACACAAAGATACACACACACACACACAAGCTTCTACTTCAGCTAGTAGCTGTTTCATGTCGGTCTGATGCACACACCTTCATATAGAGTGCGACTTTATAGCCTTAAGGTAGTCATTACATACGTTTTAAAAACCATCAAGGACTAAAAAAACAATAATGTGTTCATCCCTCCATCAGTCTCTCTTCCAACTATTCCTCCATCGTTCAATACTCTTGCTGCGGTTATGAGTCAACGGAATCCAATCATCACTTGACACTTTCATGGTCTGTTTGTATGTTATGATGTAAACAATATTGTTCATAAATGTTTATTTGCTGGTTGGTGTCTGGATGTATTCATAGTACATTACCTGACGCGATCTCAATGGCAATTGGATGTTATTGTGTTCGTAGATTTTGTTATTGTACAATTCTGTTAGGTTGTTTATGTCTTATTTGTAATGCACAGCCCCCCAGGAATACTACAGCTGACTACAGCATTTTCAGCTAATGAGGATCTTTATGAACAAATGGATGTGTGAAAGGGACTGGATCCTGAATGGAGGTTTTCTCTAGTTTAGTCTGCTGTATTTGATATGGATACAATTATATGCCACACAGTACAGTCCCACAATGCTGCATACGTTCACAATGCAAACCTTGATAGCTGCAAACATGTTCCGCACTCCGACATTAAAGCTGTTTCTCATGACTTGGGGCTTGGTGGCTCGTCTGCTTGAATGTGTTTTAGTTTGGTTTTTCTGAGTCATTCACCGTATCCATAAAACAAGACTTCAGTTTGTAATGCAACCCAGCGTTATATTCAATTATGCTTAAAGAGATGAAGAAGCATTCCATTTGATACCTCTGTTCTCTCCAGAGGGCATGAAGTCTCTATCTTCCTCTGAATCCAACTTTGACACTTGACCCATATCTTCAGTCTGGGATTCATAAAGTATGACTGTGTCTCTCTGCTCTCAGCCCTGCAGTCTTCTTAGCTCACTGCCCGAAAAACAAGAAATTCAAAAAGAATGAAAACAATATTAGAACCTACACAATGTGAATCAGAATCCCTCATCTACTCACCGCACGGAGGTAACCAAACCCATTTATAGTTTATGATCCTCCCACACACACACACACACACACACAGACACGCAAAGAAAAACACACACAAACAGTAGCAGCAATCATGCAGGCATACAAACCCAAAGCCAAACAAGCCATTATTCCGGATGACAAACTCCCATACTGTTATATCCGTGTCAATAGTCTGACTCGGTCGAGCCACATGTGCCCGCCTTCATGGCGATCCAACGAGAACACAAACAACTAATTCCTACTCCCAAGGCCACATCATCCCCCCCCCCCCCTCCCCCCCTCCCCCCCCCCCCCCCCCCCCCCAACCAAGAAAGAGAGGTAACAGGGTTTGTGGGACGAGTGGGAAAGTTGGAAAACTTCTGGACTACGTCAGAGCCAAACTAGCGGCATTGATGAGGGACGTTTCATATGCTACTGCTGCCCATCGCAGGACAAACAGATGCTCCTGTAGGGCAGCGGGGAGAAGGGCCGGGGAGCTCTGAGCACAGTCGTACCACAGCCATGAATTATTAAACAGCACCTCCAGCAAAGCCCTCTGTTTTTTCGTCCGTCCACACGGAAGACGGTCCCGGCTCCCGTTCCCAGGCCAGGCCGATTTGCCGCTGCTGTCCTTATTTAGCATTTGCAGTCGGGTCCCAGGGGGGACGCAGGCAACAATCTGAGTTACCCGCATGACAGCGTCCGCTCTCTCCCCCCCCCCCCCCGAAAAGAGAAGAAACATTTATGAGGGAGGCAATGTTCAACTCTTGAATTTCCCAGCGGAGTTGGACAGCCGGCACAGCAGCATATGCACGCTATGTAGAAAACGAAAGCCATGAAATTGATGTCCATGTTCCTGCAGTGTGCTTTTAATGCACTTAAAAATGCCCAGAAACATAATTGTATTTTTGGCCGAGGCAATTTATTTTTCGTATTCTCCGAAGACCCGGCGAAACGGAAGCGCGCTGATAGGGGGCTGTGAAGGATGGAGGAAAACCAACAATACGATATAACTCAAACCGGGGGGGCGACATAACCCGTGTGGACAACACGCATGGCCTGGGGATGAGGCTAAACCAGCGGAACAGGTCATATGCTAAAAAACACCTTGAGTTGTTTCAGTGGGACACAACTCTTACCTGGAACGTTCTGCCTGTTCCTCGGTTACTCTGGGCTGGAGCCTGTCCCACCTTGTATCAACCTGCCTTACCCCCACCATTACTCCATAGTTCGTCCGCCGTGCCATTCTGCTGCAATGAGCAAAAACAAACAGCTATTTGTTTTGTAAAAGCGTGTTTTTTTGTACAAAACAATATTGCGTTGGAAAAACGGGCAAAATCAGGCACCCAGGAATAGGCATTGATAAGCCATAGAGTTCGAGCATGGTCCTTCTATTCAGCCAATCATCATCTTCCATCGCCTCTCCATTATTAGCGTTCACGGGGGGCCACCACAGGTAAGGTAAGGCATGCGAAGCAGTCCGCCCCGACGGCCCCCTTCATCCCCTCCTCCCAAGAGATCCCTGCGCATTCCCAGGCCAGCGGTCAAAGCACGGTGCCACGTCATTAATTATTAACCGTGTAGTCATTTAACTGACACATTCACCCAAAGCGACGCACAGTGAATCGTTCTTAGATACATGTCTTGAATAAAATGGCTGGGGTTTGGCATCTTGCTCATGGCACGCCGACAGGAAAACAGTTGGGGCTCAATCCCGGTGCCTTGGAGGCGAGTCACACACTGCAATCCCGCCGCATGTTTATTTATGTATTTAGGGAGACATTATAGACTAAATGAACCAAACTCTGTATTGGTGTTTTTGGCATGTGGTTATAATTGGTCAATGACAGTGCTGTTGTGCTGAACTGAATGGTAATTAGGGAAGAGCAAATGAGCCATCGTTTAACCTCTGATTACACCAGCAAAGATGATTGACCATAACCACATAGGCAAAGATGGAATTCCTTTTTCAGAAAGCAGACAGTGCGTATCCGACTCAATATTGTACTGTCGAAAAAAATTATAAAATGAAGTACCAATAATTTCAAAATACAGTTCCTTTTCTCCAAAGACCGAAAGTAAAGTAAGTAGACAGCTTATTACAAAAGGCGAATGAGCCGTCTCTTGATTATACCATACAGGCTGAAGTAGCTGGGAGAGGCTAATCAAAAAAGGTGCTTTTTGTTTGCAAAAATCCCATTTTCCGGCTGCAATTGGAAATCCCTTATTTATTCTATAATGTTTTCAGCCCAATAAATAATAAAACAGCAAAATAATTGCAACAGGAGAGACAGAAAATATCTCCGAAGAGCCATTTGCATAGAAATTCATAGATTAATAGAAATCCGAGCCTGCATTTTTCTTGTTTTCCTCACTTTGCCTTTGAGGTTGTGATCCGCTGCGGTGGGGTGTCTTAATTGGTCCAACATTATCTGTGATTATCCCTGACTACTCCTCCGTCCTTCCAAACCACATTTCCCAATGCACCCATTGTAAACTTGCAGGATCTGAATACATTACATGCTATGCACTGAGAGATTTGATATGTCTTGTCACGGTTGCTTCCATTGCCTTATGTATTCAAAAAAGAAATGATGCCATGAACCCTGGTGGATTCATTCATTCAGCTTCCAAACTCCTTGCAGACATCATTGACATTTGGTAAGAATTTCTATTTTCGATGATGCCACTCTCCTCCCTCAGGAAACTAGCATAGCAAAATATTAATCGCGTTTCAAATAGACCCCTTACAGCACAGAACTGTATACTTCCTTGCTGTCTAGAAAAGTCGATATTGTACTAGATTCAGAGGATGAATAATTCAATGGTTGCCAGGAGCTGTGACTTACTATTAAGCAGGCAGATGCTTTTATCCAAAGGGACTTACTTGGATTCAGATATAGGTCGTTAAGGAGCTGGTAGGGGTTAAGTAGCTTGGTTCAACAATGCCTACCGGTGGACCGCGGACAGGTTTGAACCCGGACCCTTTCAGCTGGGTGTCAAACCCCTTTAGCCAACACACCTCAAGACCTACCAACACGCCACCACCTTTCACCCTGAAGCTGTATTAATTAAAAACATCCAATTCAGGTGACACTATTGCATAAATCTCTTGTTATGCCGATTGGTGGAAGCAGCATCCCGCCCTGGGACCAGAAGACGAGGAGAGGGAGTTGAGCATCATCGGAGAGCATCTGGTCAGCTCTGGTCCCTTCTACTGTAAAATGCATGGTCTTCCTTCACATGAGCTGGGTGCTCCAGGGAACAGTCCCCGGAACAAGAAGAAGAAAAGCAAGAAAAAGCAAGAAAAACTAGGAGGAGACGTTTTTTCTATTGCAAATAATTTGCCAAAGCAATATCCAAAACAGGTGTGGAAACAGAGAGATATCTCTTTCTCTGGGGAGTCCATCCGTCTCTCTCGCCACGATCCCAAGATTCAAAGCACCCATGTCTCCGTCGTGACAGCAGATCTCCTGGGAACGGGGTGAAGGGGACAGTGGAGTAAGCCTTTGGCACTGTGCATCAGTCTGCCAGTGGGCCAAACATTGACTAGTGTGCCTGGCTGAGTTCCTACCCCGTAAGATGGGCAGTGAAAGTAAACGTTGCATATCTGCTAGCGGCCTCAATGGTCTGTTAGATTGCCACAACTGTGTGAAAATAAAACCACATGTTTCTGAACAAACTCTGGGTGCATTTCATTGCATATTCCCTTCAACATAATGTTCCTGGTGCGTATTGGATGTTATTTGTATTCGTTCAGGGGATTTAAGTCCTCGCCTGTCCTCCTCACACCCGTGTTACTGCTGTCCTGCTGTACATGACAGTGTTTTGAAGACATCTACAACAGCACTGGGGTAGCCTTATTTAGCAGCAAATAGTTTGTAAACCTTGATGATTTCTACTCCAAAAAAGTGGCAACATAACTTTCTCTTCATGGACCACTCGTCCAGAGACCAGTTTCACGGTGGAATTGAATGGCGGAAACTTTACAACTAAATATATGACCGACACCATCATTCACAATGATCATGGGAAAAGAGAATGGAGCTTCTTGAGCAAGAATAAAACTATATTGCACCCAAAGTATGGGCGAACCCGCAGATCGTCCATAAAATAAGATTAGAGAGTACTTAATCAATCCCAGGTAGGGAATTTGCCGCAGCAAATGCGGGACTGAAGTAGAAAAAGAGCAGTATAACTGAAAAATATAAAAAAAATTAGCAATAGCAATTAGCCATTTATTAGCCAAATTATTGAAACTACATTATTTAAACTGTACTTTATTGACCATTATACACAGTATAGTGTCTAAATTGTGGTTATAATGACTAAAATGTACAGTACATGCAACATTATTGAAACTATACATTATTATATGTTACACAATTATACATAAAAGTCTGAATGTCTATGCTATATTATTGTGACTATACATCATTGTGAAATATACCATTATACATATTTGTGTCAAGTGTCCAGTATATGCCACGATATGAGACTATACATGTCTATTTATCGTACCACTATACATACGACTCTACAGTGACCAGTACAAGCTTCATTATTGAACTATACATTATTTTATGTAAGTTATTACTCAGGTGCCCAGTGACGTCTTGTGTACTCCCCTTGGGGGTAAACAGGTGGGATGGAATACATGCGGTTAGATACTGGTCTTCAGTTTTATACATTTGAAGAGAACCTTGAGCTTTTGCTGTAAAAATAATGTAACATTCGACTGTCTTCACAATAGAGAGGCTAATTAAACGAAAAGTGTAATTTGTGCCTGCAATTTGAGACTGGATATTCTCCAGCAAAGCTGTAGTACCAATATCATCGATACGGTCCTTGTTTAAGCCAATGGGCGAATGTTAAACAATTGGTGAATGTACACAATATTTCTTGGATGCCACATTGTGTTTGTGATTATTTTCATCTACGGGTTAAATGTGGGTACATGGGATTTTTAAGGGGCTGATGATGATGACTTTTAATCATGCCATGATGATTGTTGTATATTTTTATCCATGTAATAGGGATTTGCACTACAGAATACAGATGCTATGTTTGGTCAAAATTATGGTAGGCAATAGTGTTAATATATTCTATATTTGCATCCCCATTGAAAAAAGAGGCCTCAATTTACAACCAACAAATGTACAACCAACACGCGCCGGCAACAATGAATCTGTCGAGATGAAATCCTTCGTGCCGCAGCATCGATCAAATGTGGAAAGACAAAGCCAAATGGTTTTACATCTGTGCTTACTTTAGCTTGAGGTCGGGGATTGGCTCAGGCGACGAACCAAAGACATTAAGGTGTCGTACAGCCTCCAGTCATTCTCACCCTGTCAGCCTGCTATCCTTTATCTGGCAATTTGTTTTGCTGGTGTTGCTGCTTCCCCACAGTGAAACTTTCGCAAATTGTTTAGTTTTGCTGCCGACAACGTGGCGTGGCGTGGCGTGACCCCCCGTGACCTGCCATGAATATTTCAGGATGAAAGGGAGAGATGTTTGAAAGATTACAGGGGAGAAAAAGTCGCGGTTTGTGCCTGAAAAGTTCAACTGTTGGGTTAGCAGCCGTTACCTTACCCGAGATATGTTGTTTGGCCCGGCTAAATTGTTTTTCCGTGTCTGCTTCGGAACACTGACACACAAAAGCAATCCCACGAGTTCAAAAGTGGACTCAAAACTGAGATGCATAGATTTAGCTGTATAGATTCCACATTCACATTTCAAACTATGAGGAAAATAAACAGACAGGTGCCGTTTGGTCCAAATCAAATTGATGGGTGGAAATTCAGATTAAAAACCGAATTACAAAAATCCAATTAGTGCTTGATTGTTTGTTTGTTTGTACCTGATGGGTAACCAGCCATATACGATGCAATCCGGATGAGATACTACTCATGCAATGCAATCTCATCCCCCTGTCTTCACATCATAATTATTGTCAAGGGTGAAGACCATACGCTGAGTGCGACAGTGTGTGTGTGTGTGTGTGTGTGTGTGTGTGTGTGTGTGTGTGTGTGTGTGTGTGTGTGTGTGTGAGATGGGGAGCACTTCAAGGCCAGGTTCTGATGAGTCAGGTCTCAGTTAACACTGTGGTTTTTATGGCAGCGTGACATCAACTTCTGTCAAGGTTATTCTTTGTTGGAGAGGGCTGTGGGATGTATTTTCAAGGGGGGGGGGGGGGGGGGGGGCAGCGACACCATATTAGCAGCTTCACTATCCTACCTTCTTTCAAGGGGTGTGAGTCTTAGGGAGGTTAAACCCTAATTTAAAGTCACTGTGCGTGAACAAGAGAGCCGGCACGAGCCAATAACGACGTCAGCGGAGCCCTCACGTACGGTTCATATTTTGATTTGTTGTGTGGCGCACCCCTGAAAGGCATTAACTCTGCCAGTACACTGCACAAACTGCCTGCCCCAGCAGTGGCCATCACAGCACACCGGGGACAGTAAACGCCGTGGCCTGGCCCGGACCGCCAAGCCAACACTGCGTTCTAAAACCCACAAGAGGCTAGGAGAGACGGGATTCGGACTAGTGAGGTCGGGGAGGGAAGGCCATGCTAACCTGAAGATTGGACGTTAGCTGACATTACAACGCTGACAGCAGGCAGGCCAAAACGGTGTGGGACAACCCCCTCCCTCCCTGAGTGTGATGCAGATACAGAGCGACGCTGAGGAGTCTGACGAGTTATGGGAGGCGAGGTGTGAAATGTTCTTTTCCCTGGACCGCTTTCAGCTTCCATTCCGCACGACACCGTCAACGGAAAAGTCTGCAAGACCATCGTCATCCCCATCGTTATCATTTAACCATGCATCTGGCAGCATTTTTTCACCTCCTGCACCTTATACCCCCGCAACAAATCTCTGGAGCAGGAAATCGTAGGTTCACCTCAACATTATATACGTTTCAATCAGGGCTTTAGATATTTTTGTTTGCCTTTTGAAACGCACATAAAACGATCTCCTGCTTAGGGAGAACACCATGAATTGCCTTTGTGAACGAAGGACGCTCTATATATGATATTCAGTGTGCAGAGTCTACCTGCAGTACCTCTGCTCTGCTCATCAAACACACCTTGCGTCTGGGCTGAGGTAATTAATACCCGTCAGATTGGACGCGGCGCGGACAGCGGGCTGGTGGAGGAGTGTTAGAGGTGGACGCCGTGAGAGGCTGAGTCGGGGAAGTGCTTTTTGAACACGAGTGCTTAATGTGGCGCCAGGGTGCGTTCGTCTGTGCAAGGCTCAGCCAGGTCTACCTCAAGGGACCAGAATGCTGAGTCTGTGTGTGTGTGTGTGTGTGTGTGTGTGTGTGTGTGTGTGTGTGTGTGTGTGTGTGTGTGTGTGTGTGTGAGTGTGTGTTTCAAATGGTGTGCACTGAGCCAGAACATGGACCTCATCCAGATTATCATTCTATGGCTTCGATACTTCAGTGTGAGGATGACAATAGACCACACACACACACACACACACACACACACACACACACACACACACACACACACACACACACACACACACACACACACACACACACACACACACACACACACACACACACACACACACACACACACACACACACACACCATCCTGTGTGGCTCGTGTGTGAGTGGATCCAGATGGATGCTTCTGAGTGATCCTCTCCTGGATGTTGAGAGTCCCTTGTGGAATGTGTGGGGAGTTTGATAAATACACCCCATCACCCAGCCAAAGCTGTAGTCATCATAAGACATCACCGACGCCAATGTGTGATAGCGAGTAATGTCTTTGGGAAATGAAAATGCATTATGAATGAATATTCAATCGAGAATTAGATGGATTAGATCGACTGTGTGTGTGTGTGTGTGTGTGTGTGTGTGTGTGTGTGTGTGTGTGTGTGTGTGTGTGTGTGTGTGTGTGTGTGTGTGTGTGTGTGTGTGTGTGTGTGTGTGTGTGTGTGTGTGTGTGTGAGTGTGAGTTGTTTAACTACACAAATCTACACAGACATTTCTGTTTGGCTATTGGAAGGTACTCTCAGGAAAAACAAGTATTATTCAGTTTCCTTCTCAAACACCAATATAGAATACAACGTTATTCAGAGGCCAACAAGAAACTGTGACACGTACATACATATGCATGTGACCTCACTACCTCCCGCGCAAATCCCCCCTCAAAGGGGAACCAAGGATAATGCAGACAAATTCGAAAAGCCTCTAATGTTTATAGTTCTAACGGAGGGTTAGCCGCAGAACAACGCAGCCATGATAATTGACATTTAGGGAAGAAATGCCTTGCACAATGGCTGCTAAAGGGAGACGTAATTACTGCCTATCCAAGTGTCAATAGAGTCATCTGCAGCCTCTTCTAAATGTCACTTTTACATTGAAACGCCAGGGGCCCGTCTATAGAGCTCTAATGGCTGGTTGCTGGAAATAGTCCTTCGAAGAGGCCAGAGTTTTTAGCTGCTTCTCGATATGCGCTGTTGTTGTTGTTGTTGTTGTTGTTGTTCCCCCCCTTCTCGGCGGCGCTTCAGATGTCACGTCGGTTCGAGTTAGAAACAACCGCAGCTTGTCTGCTGCTCGGCAATTAAGAGTTTTTTTAGCGACGAGCAAAACACTGTGAACGTGGTTACCGTGTTTCCTCTGAATAGGCGTTTTGGAAAACACACTGGCAGTTTGGGGACGTTCAAACAAATTAGTCTATCGACGCGGGCTTTCGCCGGATTCGGATATTAAATCGTTCAAAAGAAGTGGGGAGAAAAACACCTGGTAGACGGTACGTTTCCACATCGATGTACTTGTTGTGTTCTGGTAACTGGTGTCCTCAAGAGCAGTGGTCCCAAACCTATCGGTCCTCAAGTTTGGGGACCACTTCTCTATAGTACTGATGCAAGTATACCCCCAAAAGTCTAGAGGACTACACGGTCCACCCCTCTCACTCGTGTTCTCTTTTTGTGCTCTTGTGTTGTTTTTGAAAAAAGTCTGCAACAGTTTCAACAAATGTACACATAGCGAATGTCGGTTCAGCCTGTGTTTTATACAGTCCAATTGCGTTGAATTCACAACGGGGCTCCACCGGCCCCCGCAGTTTTAAATCTGCTTTTGACCGTTGTAGACTTAGCGGGATATGTCATGGGGCAACTGATTGTTTTATTGATTGATCGGGTGGGTGGGCTCGGCTAAACCTGACTGCTACCATATCTGGAACTTCTATAATTGCCTAGTAGAAGGAGAGAAAGTCTATTTTCTCGTTTTCCCGAGCACATGTTTAGAGGCCTACTCTATGGTTATGTACATTCACTTTGGATAAAAGCTTCAACTAAATTCAGTAAATGTAAATGTGTATCCGCACTTGGTGTTCGAACAAATGTACCATCTCTCATTTAATCACAGACAACAACGGTGGATGTCAGAAAATTTGACCATTCAAAATTAGAATAATGACTGTTTTTAACAAACAAACATGAAAATAAGATCCCAAAATTACAGATCGACCTACCCATCAATAGGTGATATGATAAATGAACTCTGGGAATTATGTCGCAAAAAAAACAGAAATGAGATTGAATATTTAATGATACTGCGGCCCCTGAAAAGCCCCTGAAAGCTTTTAAAAACAGGCTTGGAAAAAGGCATTGTTGCTTTTTTTTTTATCAATCTACAATCACAAAGGAAGCAGACTGAAAGAGGACGCAAAAACCTAGTCGGATAAATAATCCGGAAATTGGGTTTAGCATTCTGGACGGCAGTAGGGGCCATTCTTTAGAGACACCAATTCTCAAAAAAAGGATTTCTTGGGGGTTATTTGATTAAATTATTGTATACTAAGCAATACACTGAAGTACAAGTAGCAGGTAAGGGTAGGAGAAGTTGCTTGGGGAATGCCTACAGACAGACAACATGAGGGGATCAAACCAAAATCAAATCATGAGGGGATCAAACCAGCAATATCACAATCCCTGGCCAGACATCTCTTGGTCTAGTGGGGACTTCAGCAGGGCTGTGGTGGCAGGCTTATCTCTACTTCTCTGTCTCCTCCTCCTCCTCCCTCCTCTGCTTAATAGTTCCCTCGCCTAATGGCCGGCATTATCCGTACACTATTTGCTTAACCGCTAGTTCTGCCACTGCCGCCTCACCCCCGCAAATTACTACTGCTGCTCGTTCACTGCACTTAAACTCTGCTCCACTCCTGAATCACAGGCCCCACCCCCCCCACCTCCGCCCTCCTCCACTCCTGAATCAGAGCCCCAACCCTACCTCACAGCCCCACTCCCACCTCCTGGTCCAACACAGTCTCACTCCGAGAACGTCAAATACCGACTGTTGGCAAAGGCCCTTTAGCGTCGGTGACTGACGGGAAAGGTACCCTTTTTATTCGCTCGGTGACGGTAAAGGTACCCTTCGGCGTCTTCTGCATACGGAATGGGGGGTGCCTCACTACGTCTCTAATAGACGCTGTGAGCATCTTTCCTATTGGATCGTTTTTAGGATATTCTTCTGTGAAAATGGCGGACATACTTTTTATCCTGGGTGGAAAATATGATATTTTAGCATAGTTAAACCATTAAAAGTGTTTATGTAAACATTTTTAGCGAGAAATGTGCATTTTACTTTCATAATCGTCGTTCGGCGAATGTGAAGGATGTTTGGTTTGATAGATATGACGAAGAATATTTCATCGGGCGATAATGGCCGGCGTACAGGCATCCCGGGCTCACGAAAATAGGTGACATTGTCACGTTATTTAATCTATTGAAACGTGATCAGGTACACGTATTTCTAAATGTTCGTGTCAAAAAGCACAATTTTCAAACTCATGCATATCAATTGGAAGTATTTGTCGTGATTTGTCACTAAGCACGACTTCCATCTAAGGTTCTGTCCGGGAGCTTTCTCCCTATTGTCCCTTAAGGAGCTCCGTACAGAACATTTATTGTTAAAAATGGTCTGTGATAACTAAGAATATGACAGCTTTTCCAGTCTCACCAATATGCGCACAGATCGCACGGTTTGACACTTTCAAGATGCGTGCAGTAGCCTACATACGCCCAATGACCATTTCGTGTGCATACGATACGCAAAACCCAGCATTAACTACTGTGAAGGGCGGATACGTCCATTTCGCGTGCATATGTGCATATGATACGAAAAACCCAGCATTAACTGAATGGGAGATGCAATATTTTAGGACATATTCACCATTTAACGTGTTTCTAATGACATTTCTAGCGAGAAATGTACTTTTCCCTTGAATAATCCTCAGTCAGTGAATGTGTATGATCTTTATTATCTGAATGGGAAATGCAGCTCACGTGTTTCCTGCTTTTGTGTTATTAAACCGTTACTTTATGTAACTTTTAATGATATCATCTTGTTAGAAACACGTACGTTTTCGTGAACACTGGATTACGTCGCATTTCAACATAAAATAGCGTGTTATACACACACACACACACACACACACACACACACACACACACACACACACACACACACACACACACACACACACACACACACACACACACACACACACACACACACACACACACTGCATTTCGCTGCCAAATGAATAAATACTAAGGCAGAATAAAGAATAAATTAATTCATTATCATTCAACTTCAACATGCGTTATTACAGTATAGTGGTGGAGGGATGACGTGTGTTGGCCAACCCGGAAGTGAGCGTCGCCCTGGGTTCCCTTGACAAAAAGCCAACGGGTTTTTCCATTTGATTTTGGATTATTGCAGAAAAATTAGCATCTTTGAAGCACCTCCTCAAAAACTGAAAATAAATAAAAATAACTGTGCTCCAAAGAAAGAAATGTAAACCAATGCATTCCGAATGGGAGTGTTTCTCCGATTTTTCCATGCTACACAGAACGAAATGTAAACCCATGCAAATAAAGACTTCATGGTCATAATCATTTAAATATCATTAATCTCCTGAGGGTGGTATTCTATTTTTTTCAACGGGGCTGAATCCAGTCACTTGACCGTCATGGTTGCTATGGTGGTTGCTATCCACCAGCCCCTCTAATCCTTACATGGCTCTCAAAACCACGCGGCAAATGAGCTGCCGTAAATTGTGTTGTTTTTGTCGTAAACTAGTGACTTCTTCTATAACCTATTTTTGAAAGCAAAACACCAAGCTCATTGATTTAACGAGGCAGGGTTATTTGAAACAATTTATTAAATAAATATTTATGAGAGGTCATTCCTTCTCCTGAGTTTTCTTCCTATTTATGTCTAGTGTACAACCCTACTGTCCACAAGCATCACCCCCCCCTCCCCATATGGATTTGGAGAATTGTTGCCACGTCCCAGTGGTGGAGGTATCATATATATGAAAGAGGGCATTCAATTATACTACAATGATCAATTAGGAGGCCGAAGCCCTAAAGGAAGTGATGCAATAGGTGACTGGGTCGACGACATTTAAGTAAGCTTTACTTTGAGGTCTCTTATATATCAAAGGGGGTCTCATAGGACGCATACGCTTCAACCTGTGGCTCCGGCCCTACAGGAAATGACTCAGCAAGTGCTCCATCTCGTTGCACCTGCACCCAGCGGCTCGCTTGCAAGATTTTGGCCTGAAGTTATTCCCAGACCTACACCGTAGCCATCCAACCTGCATATCTGAGAATCAGGCCTCTCTTTAATAATGACAAAATGATAGAGAGAAATACACATTAACTTTTGACTCATAAGCGGCGTGGTGCCGGCTCCTTTTGACCTTTTGACCCCAGACTTCTGGGGGAATAGCTGAATCAATTCATTAGTCAATCAAAAGCATGTAAATATCTTTCCGGTGGCGTAAGAGGGAGAACAAGGTGTCCTTCAACATCTACGCTTCCAGGCGATTGCAACGGTGCCACACATGAGCATATTCGAACATGTTTAATGGTAGTAATTAGCTGTCGAAATTGGAGGCCTTAATCAATAATGAGCAGCTATTGATTTGCTTCCCGATAGAAATTTGTGACAAATGACATGTTATTTAGCCTCTACACGTTGAGTTGAGTCCAATGACACCAAGCATGACACTCTAGAAAATGGTAACATGTATTTTACATGGTACACCTAGGTCTAGGACATGATCTCGGTGTAGCAAGAGGGCAAGCTTGATCTCATTGGACTCAGCTTAACGTGTAGATGCTAAATAACATGTAATTTGTCAAAAATCTCCATCGGGAAGCAAATCTATAGCTGGTCATTATTGATAAAGGCCTCCAAAATCGACAGCTAATTACTACCCCGAAACATATTCAAATATGATCATGTGTGGCACTGTTGCAATCGCCTCGAAACGTAGATGTCAAAGGACACCTTGTTTGCCCCGTTACGTAACCGGGAAGATATTTTCATACTTCTAATGAATTGATTCATATTTTAAGGTTCTCGGAGTGAGACTTTAAGTGGCTGCAGCAGAAGTGTTGAGACGAAAGATGATATCAAGACATTTATAGAATATTCCCATTCACATTATGATTCTTCGTCATAACATCCGACCAAACATCCTTTACAGTCACCAAGCGAGGATTATGAAAGTCCAGGCCCCCCCTTCCGGCACTCGGGGTCCGACTGGGCCAAGTTTAGGGCAGGAAGGGCCCCCCATTCCGGCCCTCGGGGTCCGACCGGGCCAAGTTTCGGTGCGGGGGTCCCAGTTAGGCCTTAGAATAAGGTATTCAAATTTCAGGGCGGTAGGACCTTCCTATCTCAAAAACTGTTTTTCCACCACATTCTCAACCATTAGGTCTTGCAGGTAACACTTCTGAGGGGCTTTGTCCAAATGACAGTCCATTTGGGAAAACTTTTTTTCCCTAAGGGCTAGAACTCCAAATCTCGGATATGTCGTTCTCGGGGCCCCGGGAAATGTGTGTAAACATTTTAGCATCCCTAGCTATCTCGAAAAGGCCGGAAAAGGGGCATGACCTCCCACAGTACGGTAAATGTACATAAGACAGAGGTTAGTTTCTAGTCCCCATTTTTTGTGGGATGGAGGTGTACATTTGTGGCTTAATGTGTGTAGTCACAGCTGGCCTGTGGCCACGTTTTTGAAGTCTGGGGTCAAAAACGGTCGGACCCGGTCGGACCCCGAGGGCCGGAATGGGGGGCCCTTCCTGCCCTAAACTTGGCCCAGTCGGACCCCGAGTGCCGGAAGGGGGGGCCTGGACTTTCATAATCCTCGCTTGGTGACTGTAAAGGATGTTTGGTCGGATGTTATGACGAAGAATCATAATGTGAATGGGAATATTCTATAAATGTCTTGATATCATCTTTCGTCTCAACACTTCTGCTGCAGCCACTTAAAGTCTCACTCCGAGAACCTTAAAATATGAATCAATTCATTAGAAGTATGAAAATATCTTCCCGGTTACGTAACGGGGCAAACAAGGTGTCCTTTGACATCTACGTTTCGAGGCGATTGCAGGCCTTTATTGGAGGCCTTTATCAATAATGACCAGCTATAGATTTGCTTCCCGATGGAGATTTTTGACAAATTACATGTTATTTAGCATCTACACGTTAAGCTGAGTCCAATGAGATCAAGCTTGCCCTCTTGCTACACCGAGATCATGTCCTAGACCTAGGTGTACCATGTAAAATACATGTTACCATTTTCTAGAGTGTCATGCTTGGTGTCATTGGACTCAACTCAACGTGTAGAGGCTAAATAACATGTCATTTGTCACAAATTTCTATCGGGAAGCAAATCAATAGCTGCTCATTATTGATTAAGGCCTCCAATTTCGACAGCTAATTACTACCATTAAACATGTTCGAATATGCTCATGTGTGGCACCGTTGCAATCGCCTGGAAGCGTAGATGTTGAAGGACACCTTGTTCTCCCTCTTACGCCACCGGAAAGATATTTACATGCTTTTGATTGACTAATGAATTGATTCAGCTATTCCCCCAGAAGTCTGGGGTCAAAAGGTCAAAAGGAGCCGGCACCACGCCGCTTATGAGTCAAAAGTTAATGTGTATTTCTCTCTATCATTTTGTCATTATTAAAGAGAGGCCTGATTCTCAGATATGCAGGTTGGATGGCTACGGTGTAGGTCTGGGAATAACTTCAGGCCAAAATCTTGCAAGCGAGCCGCTGGGTGCAGGTGCAACGACATGGAGCACTTGCTGAGTCATTTCCTGTAGGGCCGGAGCCACAGGTTGAAGCGTATGCGTCCTATGAGACCCCCTTTGATATATAAGAGACCTCAAAGTAAAGCTTACTTAAATGTCGTCGACCCAGTCACCTATTGCATCACTTCCTTTAGGGCTTCGGCCTCCTAATTGATCATTGTAGTATAATTGAATGCCCTCTTTCATATATATGATACCTCCACCACTGGGACGTGGCAACAATTCTCCAAATCCATATGGGGAGGGGGGGGTGATGCTTGTGGACAGTAGGGTTGTACACTAGACATAAATAGGAAGAAAACTCAGGAGAAGGAATGACCTCTCATAAATATTTATTTAATAAATTGTTTCAAATAACCCTGCCTCGTTAAATCAATGAGCTTGGTGTTTTGCTTTCAAAAATAGGTTATAGAAGAAGTCACTAGTTTACGACAAAAACAACACAATTTACGGCAGCTCATTTGCCGCGTGGTTTTGAGAGCCATGTAAGGATTAGAGGGGCTGGTGGATAGCAACCACCATAGCAACCATGACGGTCAAGTGACTGGATTCAGCCCCGTTGAAAAAAATAGAATACCACCCTCAGGAGATTAATGATATTTAAATGATTATGACCATGAAGTCTTTATTTGCATGGGTTTACATTTCGTTCTGTGTAGCATGGAAAAATCGGAGAAACACTCCCATTCGGAATGCATTGGTTTACATTTCTTTCTTTGGAGCACAGTTATTTTTATTTATTTTCAGTTTTTGAGGAGGTGCTTCAAAGATGCTAATTTTTCTGCAATAATCCAAAATCAAATGGAAAAACCCGTTGGCTTTTTGTCAAGGGAACCCAGGGCGACGCTCACTTCCGGGTTGGCCAACACACGTCATCCCTCCACCACTATACTGTAATAACGCATGTTGAAGTTGAATGATAATGAATTAATTTATTCTTTATTCTGCCTTAGTATTTATTCATTTGGCAGCGAAATGCAGTGTGTGTGTGTGTGTGTGTGTGTGTGTGTGTGTGTGTGTGTGTGTGTGTGTGTGTGTGTGTGTGTGTGTGTATAACACGCTATTTTATGTTGAAATGCGACGTAATCCAGTGTTCACGAAAACGTACGTGTTTCTAACAAGATGATATCATTAAAAGTTACATAAAGTAACGGTTTAATAACACAAAAGCAGGAAACACGTGAGCTGCATTTCCCATTCAGATAATAAAGATCATACACATTCACTGATTATTCAAGGGAAAAGTACATTTCTCGCTAGAAATGTCATTAGAAACACGTTAAATGGTGAATATGTCCTAAAATATTGCATCTCCCATTCAGTTAATGCTGGGTTTTTCGTATCATATGCACATATGCACGCGAAATGGACGTATCCGCCCTTCACAGTAGTTAATGCTGGGTTTTGCGTATCGTATGCACACGAAATGGTCATTGGGCGTATGTAGGCTACTGCACGCATCTTGAAAGTGTCAAACCGTGCGATCTGTGCGCATATTGGTGAGACTGGAAAAGCTGTCATATTCTTAGTTATCACAGACCATTTTTAACAATAAATGTTCTGTACGGAGCTCCTTAAAGGGACACTGTGTAAAAATTACTCCCATCTAGTGGTACAATTTTATATTGCATTCAAACTAATAGTGCTCGCTTGTCCAAAAACTACGGTGGGCAGTATGTGCCAAGAAGCTGTGACATGACACCTACTAGGCTACCTCATCGAGTCATTCGAGTGATGATGAGGTTCGTGGACAACTGGACAAATCAAATCAAATCAAATCAAATTTATTGTCATTTTGTTGATTGAACAACAAAACGAGAAGGCGTTTCTCACGGATCAAGATCAACATACATTTCAAACAAACAAACAAACAAACGTCCCAATGATGAATAAATAAATAAATAATAAATAAATAATAAATAAAGTCCAGTGAGAAGATCTGGGACGCTGGTGCATTGAGCATCCTGACAGCTTGAGGTAGGAAGCTGTTCCGCAGCCTGGTGGTGGAGCATCTTAAGCTGCGATAGCGTTTCTTGGAGGGTAGGAGCTGAAAGAAGCTGTTCAGTTTGTTTACGTCCAACCCGTCTCTGCTGCTTCCTCCTCCGGGCAGTTGCGGGCACGGTGTCGCAGTGTCCGTTAGTATCCTGTGTTTGCGTAGTATGTCCAGATGCCAGCGAATGCCAGTGATGTTACTCGCTCTCAATGTCCTAATGTTTAATATTGTTTCCCTGTCATAAACTACGTTCGTAGGACGTCTCACACATTCAATCTCAATCTCACAGATCTCAAGTGGGGCCGCTGCGACTGTACGCGCCGCCAGTTAGTCGCCCCAGTCGGCAACGAGTTTATTTCCTCGTCTCCTATCCTGTTCCTAATTCCTCCTCTCGATCTTCTTTTCCTCCGTATTGTCTTCTTTATCAGAGTTGTTGGTATGAAATCCAGTTGTTCGGGTGATAAATCAACTGTCTGGCAAGCGAGTTGAAGCTCCAGAAGGTCCGCTCTAGCGTAAGTGCGTCTCGGTGGATTTGGATACGTGGTGACCCCAGCAGAGAATAAACCTCCATAACTTGATGAAGAATGGCTTTTGAATTCCTCCAACGCATTTGACAGTATCCATAAGTCATAAGAATATTGTCACGATTTAAACTCGACAAAAATATGAAAAAGTAAATTAAATATGTAATAAAGTAGCCTTTCAATGACAAGTCGCTCAAACATAGGAGCGCCCATCTCGTTGCCATGGAAAACCATGTTATACATGCTTACACATCGTCGTTTTTTTGGCGTCGATGATTCCTTCTCCTGTGGCGTGGCATAACTATGGTCTTTCAAACAAATGCGGTGCATGTTCAAATTTGCCGGTAAAACTCGTCTCGCTAAACTAAGCTCTGTTCCACCGTCACGCTGGCTCAGAGTGAAAACGCGTTTGCAATTCCTGTATGACGTAGTGCTTTTTGACCCTCTCGGCAGCTCATAGACCGGAAGAAAATGGAAGCCTCCATGAAGCTTACCCGTCCTATGTAACCATATTGATATTAATATTAATTATTCTTCGCTTAGGAGGATAAGTGAGATTTTTGGCAGAGATCATTTTACACCAATGAGGACTTATTTATGAATGAATATGTTGATTTGAGGTAATAAATTACTCAAAATATTACATAGTGTCCCTTTAAGGGACAATAGGGAGAAAGCTCCCGGACAGAACCTTAGATGGAAGTCGTGCTTAGTGACAAATCACGACAAATACTTCCAATTGATATGCATGAGTTTGAAAATTGTGCTTTTTGACACGAACATTTAGAAATACGTGTACCTGATCACGTTTCAATAGATTAAATAACGTGACAATGTCACCTATTTTCGTGAGCCCGGGATGCCTGTACGCCGGCCATTATCGCCCGATGAAATATTCTTCGTCATATCTATCAAACCAAACATCCTTCACATTCGCCGAACGACGATTATGAAAGTAAAATGCACATTTCTCGCTAAAAATGTTTACATAAACACTTTTAATGGTTTAACTATGCTAAAATATCATATTTTCCACCCAGGATAAAAAGTATGTCCGCCATTTTCACAGAAGAATATCCTAAAAACGATCCAATAGGAAAGATGCTCACAGCGTCTATTAGAGACGTAGTGAGGCACCCCCCATTCCGTATGCAGAAGACGCCGAAGGGTACCTTTACCGTCACCGAGCGAATAAAAAGGGTACCTTTCCCGTCAGTCACCGACGCTAAAGGGCCTTTGCCAACAGTCGGTATTTGACGTTCTCGGAGTGAGACTGTGTTGCCTGGTCGGCTCCCGCCTGCGCCTCTGCCCGGTTCCACTCCTGCCCCGACCTCCACCAACCTCCACTCCTGCCTCACAGCCGTACCCCTCCTCCTGCTCCCTCCTTCACCCTCTTCCACTCCTGCCTCACACCCCCCCACCCTCACCTGCTGCAGCCCTGGTCCCACCTCCACCTCCACACCAGCCCCCCATTCCTGCACCTACCTGCAGTTGTCTGCGTTGCATGAATGTTGAGCACTTTGTAAAAGCTTTGTTTAAAGATGTATAAATGTAAAAAAATAGATTTATTATTCACTGATTGATTTATTTCACTGTTTATCAAGGGCCCTGCACCCAAATAAGGCCATGTTACAAACAAGACAAATGGTCCATTACAACGTGTGCACGCGACGTACTTGCGATCTCGGCAATAAAACGGGCTCCTAGAAACATCGACGTGTTTCCCAGGGTCGGCGTGACCAGCTTAGCCACCAGTTCAGCTGCGTGTGGCAGCCCCCTAGTGGTTGGGCGTGGCAGGGGTCAACTGCTACAAATGTATATTATAACGACTCGCACTCACATGCGTGGCGCAGCTCCTATGGTTACTGGCTGAGATGGGGGAGGGGTCAGAGGCACCAGGGGCGGAGGACGGGTGGCCCGTCAGCCCTCCCAGGGAGGCGTCTCCTGCGGACACATGGGAACAGGCTGGTGTGAGCTCTGGCTGAAATGTTAGCTCTTAGCCTTGGATCTCAGGTCTTAGCCTAGCGCTGAATAGCTGTTTAGCAACGGTCAAACGTGGTCGCATAGTCAATGAGGGCATCTGGCGCCAGGACGGTGGGTTCAGAGAGGTAAACGAACAGCTGCAGTGTCGCAAAAAGAAATATGCTGCAGTATAGGGCTAGCATAGACGTTCCCAAGGTCCTGTGCAGTATTTAAATCTGTGGTCTCAAATAAATGTCGGAATGTATCTAACTAGCTGTTGCCTAAACTGAAGGCATCAGATGTTATGTCAGTCTTATGCTTTTTGCAGGATCGCTGCAAATCAACTGTAAGCTAAATTGTTACTTATCAAAAGGAGATGCCAGCTCACCTTGCCGTCAGCCTTGAACATCCAGAATGCAACACCTTGGCTCCAAACCTAACAAGAGAGAAGGTATTGGTTAATTTGATCTGAACGCAGCAAGGAACAAACCGGATATAAAGCACAACATTTGCACAAATCATAAAATAATATCTGGAATGGGACGTACAACAACGTCAATTGCGTCCAATTATTTCTCAGGAATGACATTTTAACAGAGAAGAGCGGAGCAAAATAACGACGATATAAAAAAAAAAACTAAAATGACAGCGCTACCAGGGGTTCTAGGAATTAACAAGGCCAGACATGATCAGATCAGAAAACAACCACCAGATGACAGATATACCTGACCTTTCAGATGATCTTAAAGTGCATCGGCGAGAAAAAAAGCCCAAGCCTAACAGAAGCAATCTGCAAGGGGACAGCAGGCGTTCAGACCCAGGTGAGACTCGTCATGGATAACGAGCAAAGAGGCGGAACTATTGGTCAGCCCGTTCTCAGTGGCTCGCCCGCCTGCTGCTGGTACAGCAGCTGGTAGCTTGGACAGCTCCACAACACCACTGGTGCTGCCTTCGCTACCACTTCACTTCTCCCCAGAGAACATGTAGCCTCAAAGTTATGAGTTGACGGCGGCTAGCATGAGCTTGAAAAAGAGGATAATTCTGTTTTTCTATTTGATTCAATAACGAGCAAACTTCTCATAAATTTGGCAATTTGTCAAGAGACAACATGAACCGCTCTTCATTAAGACCTAAACCCTCAGTCTGTAATTCTAATTCAAACTCGTGATAACATTTTGATTACTTTGTGAATATTTCACGCAGTCTGTTCCTTTGCCAGTCCTGCCATGGCTACTCTGCCAGTCCGACCCTACTGAGCTGAAGGGATTGGAACTACACTACAATTCACAAACCGAGACTGATTTCTCTCTGTCGCAAACAGAAAGAAAAAACAATTCGAAGATCTGGGACAAGAAAAAAAACAACAGAGAGACATTTCTGCTGTCCTGTCGCCGGCGCTCGTTAAGTTTGAGTGGCGCCGAGTCGTGATTGGTCCTCGTCGCCGAGCTGTCTCAAACACTTCCCCTGTTCTTTATTAACGACGTCCTTGAGACATGTTGCCACAGCGTGCCATCGGGTAGTGATTGTGGTGAGGTCGCGGTGCTGAGCAACACCGACTGGGACATAGAAAGAGAAAAACTATACCTTGTATATGAGAAGGAGACGTGCTTTGTGATGTCCTTGAAATGACAAATGAATGCTCTATGAAATTCTACGAGGAGAAATCATCAGGAAGACACCTGGCCGCAGAGTGAAAAAAGACTATACTGATGGAATGAAGATTTCTCTGGCTAGTTCTGTGACATTTCCTTCAGCAGCTTTCCCTTTGGCGGGCTCCGGTTGAAAAAGCGAGAGATAGGATTCCCTTAAAGCTGGTGGGCCTTGATGTGTTGTGTAGTGTGTACTGTTTTGTAGTGTTTTGTTTTTTACATTAGTGTTACGTTATGTCTTTGATTGTATATGTTTGTATTTGTTTTTCTCTTATTTTGTATTTAATATCCTGTAGAGTTCTGCTTCCTATTTGTGTATGTGGCGTGCATTTTCTCCATAGCACCAACATTCCATGGATTTTTTTTTTACTGCTATGCTATTTTACACCCTGAAAATGTGTTTTCAAACAGAGCGATGGGTGCTCTTTGCCAGGCATGAAAACGAAGAAGCCTGTTTAATGATTTGATTGCGTAATCGTTCATGAATCCACCCTGCAGTTGACATATATCGTGTTGAAACACCACAACGTTGGGGAGTGAAAAGATGTGGAGAAATAGCCAGCCTGATCTCTAAAAATGCAGTCATCAAACGTCAGGCCATGTTGCACGTCAGGTTGTGTTTGCGTTGCCTCAGAGGGAATAGTAGACACCTATTGATCCAGCTGACTTTGATCAATACTGTTGAACCGTAGGGGTTTGCCCCCTCCTGACGCTACAATGTCCGTGTGAGTGTGAGTTGGGATGAAAAGTGGAAGAAAACATAACTTCAGATGCCATGATAGGTTTAGAAAAAAGATTTAGATACTTAAACCTAAACTATGTGTTTTCTTTCCCTTGCAGCCGTCGGTTATGCTTGAAATTATTTAAAATATTTAAGACTAAAGTAACACTTTATATTAAGTGTACCACTGATTCATATTCATTAATTAATTAATTAGCTAAAAGTCTATTCAGTTAACTTAAAGTCTAGTAATGATTTACCAAGGGTTTTCATGTTTACTAATGGTGTACATGACAACTAAGGAAATGGTGTTCATGTTAACAAAGGTATACATTTAATAATAATAATAATGGATTGAATTTATATAGCGCTTTTTCCTAGACACTCAAAGACGCTTTACATTGAAGGGGGGGACCTCACTCACCACCACCAGTGTGTAGCGCCCACTAGGGGTGGGTTTAGACATTACTTACCCAATAACCTTACCTTAATCCAAACCCCGCTAATGCTAAATGAAAGTGCTTATAGCTGCATTAACAAGTTGTATTAATGGTAAATGAATGTACTTTTATTGTAAAGTGTTACCAAGAATTAGACCCATACACCCAGTTCTATCAACATGGTGATTGTTTCCACTTCTAACCAATTTGGTCTGATGTTTTTTACCTGAACATGTCCATTTTACACGTTTACATTTTGAAGATCATCATTGCTAGCATATTATTATTATTATTATTTTTGTAAATTCTAAATACAACAAATTTACTATAAATTAATGCTGATTAGTGGCATATATATGGCCATGTAGAAGTATTTTGAAATATTATTATCTGGTCAAAAGCATTACAAATCTATTATTGTGATGGTATTAGACACACCGATACCTTTGTTTGTGCAAAAGGACAAAACGGTGGTAATGCATATACAATTTGTGCTTAAAATTGTATCTCCAACTTATTCGTCACTCAAATACATATAGTTATGTACTGCTGATTTTCTAAAGGGGATTGACCTTCAACATGATGTATAGACAATTTAAAATATTTGCAGCACATGCTTGAATCATGACGATTATCTGCATCAGATTGAAAAAATGTATATAATGTACAGTTATTTTCTCAAGAAACACAGCAAAAAGAGACAATTGCAGAGGAAGACATGGCAAATGGTGAGATTTGTTTTGCTGGGAAATGTTACCACCATTGTTTCGTCGGGGAGGAAGGAAACATGCTGCTTAAGAAACAATCATTTTAAATCCCAGAAAGACAATTATTGTTGAACTGTTGAGAGGGTTAGACTTGGATTTTGTGCCTCACCATGTCTGGCACTGCCTGCGACTTCTTGACTTCTCAGTCTTTCTAAAAACCACAAATGCCACAAATACATTAGATGGAAAAAACAACAACAACATTGATAGCAGCTAGTAGATGGTGTAGATCAGTTGCACATTAAAACCTTTATTTGATACTGCCAGGTTTTTATATGTCATTTGAGAAGGAGCCCATCAAGCCAAAATAGATGACATATAACATTTATAATACTGAATAAAAAAACAAACATATATATTGATCGAATTGCAGGCGACTTTTTTTTCCCAAAAAGAAAATTATGAAATGAAGGTGGACGCTCAAAGCCATCGAGGCATTGATTAAAAGACAGAGCTCGTAAATGTGTTTTACGTGCTCATAAAGCTTGCCATGATATGTGAGTCTACCAATGGAAGTCCCCTCACTCACTGTAGCAGCAATCATTTCCCTCTGAGGGCATATTCTCCTGCTCGGCAGGGTGGCCTTTCTTTAACAGTTACACGTTAAAACGTCCTCGCTGCGAACCATCTCCACACGACCGTCTTCGCCTAACACTGACAACAACACAACCAGTGAGTGTATCCATAGGACAGGGGGAGAGGAGGGAGGGGGGAGTGAGAGAGAGAGAGCATGAAGGAGAGAGAGCGAGGGCTGGAGAAAGAGTGAGTGAGAGTGAGAGAGTGAGAGAGAGAGATGGGGAACTTCTCAAGTGAAAGCCAGAGAAACCAGCTCCCATCATCCTAGCTGAAATGAGCAGTGCCTTAACATCAGTCACACATTTAATACACTATGAAGTGGACCGGCTGGAGTAGAACACTTTGTCCATGGAGACACTCACAGCATCAATCTGCTTAATTTAGATTCAGATTTATTCTTTCCTATTTTGACAGGATCAAAAACCCAGCCTCCCTAATTAAAATCAAATCTGCACACAGTCACCTTCCTTTCCCTCATCTAGCACTTAGCAGCGTAGCCACTTCCCATATTGACTGAATGCTTTGTTAGTTCTCAGCATCACCTGTAAGTCATTAGGATAAAATGTCGTTTGGATAAAAGCCACTGCTAAATGACCTAATGATCTTCCCTTTTTTTCTATATACATGCTCAGTAAGCCTCTTCATCTGCTTTATTTAACTCACATGTATCTGCTCTGTGCTAATGCTTCTCATTTAAATGTAACATAATACAGACCAGACCCCATAAACCAAAGTATAAACCACTAAAGAGAATGGTCCAAGAAGCTCTTTCTGATAGTGTCTCCACCTCAACCAACTCCAGTATTGTGGGGTTTGCGTCGTGGTGCTGTTGTCTCCATCATCTCAACCAACAGACATCAAGCGAAGAACGGATGGATCAATATTAAAGGATATATCGGAGACTATGAAAAAACATAGCTACCCCTCTCTCATATCGTGCTTATTTGGCATTATTATACTGACCGGTCTTTGACCACGCTTTGTTTTGGCTGTGATTATACATGACATATCTTTCTCTTTCAACTGTTCTCAACTGATGGCCAAAAGTCACAAAAAAGGCACAAAAAAAAGATTATCACTGATTTTGCTAAATTTAATTTAGCGTCTACTTTAACAAAAGATAAGCCATGCTTGACTCGTGTGTGTTTTATCCTCTGCGTGCTCCTGTGGTTTTTCGGGCTGTGCCTGGTAGTCAGCTGCCATGTTGATCTATGGGCTTTGTCTCTGATGCGGTCAGGACATCACACGCTCACACCTGAGTGTGCACTACTCATTACCTGTTGGTAACATTGGGGTCATGGCTTTTCTGCGCCCCCCCCCTCAGACACAGGTCAGAGCTAATCAGAGAGACAGAACAGCCAGGCAGGCCCCAAATAAAAATGGTAAATGTCAGAGCTCATTACTTAGGCCGTGCCATCCACATGGGGGCGAGTGTGTTTGTGTGTGTGTGTGTGTGTGTGTGTGTGTGTGTGTGTGTGTGTGTGTGTGTGTGTGTGTGTGTGTGTGTGTGTGTGTGTGTGTGTGTGTGTGGACATTAACAAGTTCTCGTGAACTATTTCGATTTTATCGCTGAGGACAAAGACATCATTTGACGTGAATTAAGTAAATGTAAAAATATAACGGCTAGCTAAAGAAATAATTGAACAGCAGCGAGAACGCAAAAAAAAAGCATTCGGCATACCAATCAAATGTATTTTCAGCGATATTGCAGATTATTTAATGTGATGAATTAAAAAAACTTGTCATTATAGGGCATCTTGCCTAAGGATGGCCACAGGTACGAGGCAGGAACAGAACCTACAACCTTTTGGCTGGAAGTCGAACACCTGAGCCACCAGGTGTCTAAACATTTGTCTTTTGAGGATGTGACAGCAAACCTAACCTTCTTGGGTATCTCCTGTCCCCATTAACAAACTCCGGCGAAAACTTCAACCTGGATAATGGCATGGCTACTGTGCGAAGGCCCCGTAGACCTGTTGCCATGGAAACGTCATCGTATTGATTGCCCTAATTCCCTGAGATAAATGGAAGTGACCCTGAGCATATCTATGCCCAGCGTGGCTGACATTCATCAATAGGTTCATCGGAGGGTTCAGAGCCTAGCGAGGCCAAGCTGGTGAAAGGCATTTTGAAGTGGGTGCTAGAAAATTACATTTTTACACCCACATACAAACACACACACAAACAAACACACAAGCACGTACAGAGAATTCCACGCAGAGTTGGCTCTGTTTTTCCAAACACGGGCATTAGCATAGCGGTTAGCACACCCCATGAAAACGAATACAACTAATGAATGGAGATAACAAATTAGAAAAAATTATCTGCAAGCCACTACTTCCACAACTAGTAGGAATTAAAGAGAATGTGACACCAGAATAACACCTTCAGCGGTGCCAGGCAGATCAGTCCAAAAAGACCATGTCCGAGCCGAATGCTCAGCCTTTCTTTCGATGTTGTCAACATCTTGCATGCAGGGGTCTGTCTTTCTTTGGGCATATTTTATGACTTCCCCTCGCTGTGGCATGCGTGATTTATAGGCATCTGAAACAGCACCGCTGGGGGTTGCAGAGGAAAATCCAATTAGAGTGTGATATGGATGTGCGGAATGTTGCCAATTTGCGTTCCCCCAACGGAAGTGATAGGCTAAGCCACGCACACGTGACGCCGAAAAAAAAGAGATTAAAAGACAACTAATTCACAATGGTGGTTAGCCTCCCCTCTGATTGGCTGCTTTTAAATAACAATCAAATCCTGATGCATCATCCTCCCGCGCCCCTCTGTGTCTTGCGGTGGGGGGGTAAGTCAGCTTGGGGGGCAGGCGTGGTTCTCACAACAGGGCCAATCGGACGACATGAAAAACATGCAAATATGTGCTCAATTAAAGTGTCTTGTAATGAGAGCCCATCCCATGGGACACCCTTAGAGAGATGACACTCTGCCACCTGCCGCAGAGTAATCACTCACACCTGATCAACCCTATCGGCTTATTCGTTATGAGCCGAATGGAAAGGACTAATGACAAGTATCGAACGTCTTTTTGGCGGTACAATCGTTTTTTCAGGGTCAATGTGGGGGAGGGGCGGGCTCGAAGCTGTAGTTACCGTACACACGGGAACCACGCATTTACGGTGTGCACGTCGTATAGGAGGGAAGGATAGTGGGTTCGATTCCCATCCACAAGGGACTGGGTTCGAACCCCGATGTCTGCCATCTGTAGCCTTCCTTAAGCCTATGCTCACTGATGACATATCGGAATCTAATGCATTTGCTAAGCTGCACTGGATAGAAATGTCCTAATATCGAACCACTAATATTTATGCAAATGGAATAGGCGAAGGGCCTAAGGCAGCAGCATGAGTGATCTTTGATGCTAGGAAAACATTTCGATATTAATATTAAAAGTGCTAATATTCTCTATATCTGTATCACGGGGTTGCCCTTGTGTTCTACCTCGGGGGTCGTCTGCTGATCACTCATTGTTAATCAAGGACCCAGACGCCTCGGGCAATGTACCGCCCTCCTCGGTGACCTAGGGGGGGGCTCAGGCTGCTGGTTTGGCTCTGGAACGAGGGGAGCGGGCCCCGGTGTCGCCCTGACATTTGATCACGACGTTCCTCAAACACGGAGAAAACAAACAGACTGGGCCGCCGGCCCCGTTCGGGATGGACGTGTTCGTCTTTCGCACGATTGCCCTTTGAAAACAGAAACAAAATGGATTCATGGAACAACATGGGTCTTTTTCTTTCAATTGTAAACTAGGACTGTTCGTTCCTGTCCATGTTTTGAACAAGCTAGATGTTTCGAGATGCGAAGCGAAAGAGAGGGAAACTCCACGTTCACCCGGGTTTGAAGTCGTCCGCCGTCAGACTTTTAATACGAATCTAAAGTCTTATTTGTGAGACTATGGTTCCTTTACCACCATTACAAAAATAGTCTGGACACACCAAAATGCAAGCACAAAATAAAAAGAGACCTCAGGTTCAGCCACAGGGATTGGGAAATGCTGACAATATTGTTCATCAGGTCTCTATTAGGATTGCATAATAATCCACATGAACAGTTCCCTGGGGAATCATCCAAAAGGGAGAATTAACATTGTTCACCTCGTCCCCTCGGTAGCTTCACAATGCTTTGAAACCTCTGTGACTTTTCTGCGTCCTGCTCTGGGATAATGAGCCTGTCATTGAAATAAAAGGCCAATGAATTAGCCCCTGGCCTTGCTTTTAATCAAGCCTTAGATCAGCAGCAGATTGCTCATCTCTACCTTTCCAATCTCCAAAGACTTCAGTGTTAAACACTGGGCTCCGCCCACCAAACTGAATAAAGGAGACACGAAATAAAGACACCCTCAATGATATGGAGATGAATCCACTGTTAGGCGCTTTGGATATTAGTATCTGCTAAATAACTGAGTCGTGGTAACATAAACACATGGGCTAGCTGGATTTCATCAGTCATCATCAACCCTGACTGCAAGCTACAGAGTTGCTGGAAAAAACAGTTGTATATTACATACTCACTGGAGTGACAGTTGCTCGAGAGCATCAGTGAGGTTGGGTAAGGTTGCTGGTTTAATCCTCGGCTCCTCTTCGCCAGGTGTCAAGGTGTCCCCCAGCGAGACGCCTCACCCCAACTGCTGCCAAGGGCCAGGCTGTTGCCATGCGTGGCTGACACCGCTGTCAGTGTATGAATGAGTGCATGAACGAGTGCATGAATGGGTGACCCAAATGGTGAGGCGCAGGCCATATTTCAGACAAGCGCTTTATATGTTCAGTACGTTTTCAATTGACTGATTATCAAGACGATCAAAGCTCAACGTGTCATGTGTTGAATGATGGTTTTGTGAATAGGAATGGTCAATCTTCAAAGTTAATTAAGATTCACAGCAGGGTTTGTTTGATATCGGGGTGGAACAGGCATAGAATAACTTCCCAAGTGAATTTTATACATCTAGTTATAAAACTATTTAAAAGTAGCACTTATGAAAACAACATCAAGCTACCTAACGTTTTACTTTCTAAAGTAGTGTTTATTACAGTTGTGCACCTTTTTAGAAAAATGCTTGTGCCAGGCTTTTCCCCTCCTCTCAGCAAAGCAATAACTCACATTAAGGACAACAAGAAACATAATTTTTGCCTCAGCTCGTTTCTGCTACAAAAGCGTTTTGTGACCGGGTTTCAACAAGGAGGAGGTGTCATATTCAAACCATACTAATATTGATGGAGCTGTTAGAGCATCCACCCACACTCTTATTGCAAGTCCAACCCCAGGAGAACCATACATTTCCCTCCTTGATTGCTTCAATCTATCTGTCACGGAGACAGACATGATGCTTCGCTTTCCATATACAATTATTACTCAATACCACACTGTGACACTTCCAGATGTCAGCTCAGTAACACACACAGTAAATGCCTTTGTCAATTGTCCTTTCTGAAATGCCTTAACAATGGGATTCCTGCCTTTGTGTTGCATTCTGGATGTGGTTTGTGTTTGAACTGTGCTATATAAATAAGCCTGCCTTGCCATAAAACTGTATTTCAACGGATCAAGTAAATTACTCAAACGCATATTTGACGTACTTTATTTTAAACGTGGCATCCCCATTGTCTGTTATTCAATTGAACCATATTTATTAACTAACTAAAACTTGGGAGTGCTCAGGAGAAAAAAGTAATTACCTGAAACCAATTTTCAGCATATTTATAGCTAGGGGAGGCAATTCAAATGGTTAAATGTATGCACACGGTTTAATTTCGGAAAGCCTTATAACTGAATTAGGGGTCGACAAGTTCACCAAATAACTCTTACCCAACTACATTGGACATGCAAAGAAAATGCTGCCCTTGAATACAAACTGTACAGCAGTCTACCCAATATTAGCATAAATAAATTAAAAAATGAAGTTAAGATTTAATAGAGCTTTCTTCTGGCTGAGGCTGAGGTCTTAACTGACCTGCGAACACAAGCATTTCCTTTGATCTAAATTACTGTTGGGAAACATAAACAAAGACCTTTAAAATTAGGAAAAGAGAAAAGCTCCTTAGATAAAAGTTCTCATGTGGTCGCTGGAATGCTGTGGAAAGATCAATGCAATGAGGGGCCTTATCAGAGGGCTGTGTCACGCACATGATAACCATTTCTGACTTCTTCCCCACTTATAAATAAACAAAATACAACAATGAACAAAATATATTTGTTTCAGACAGCAGTGTCTGGGTTTTAATGAGTATATATTGGAAGATATGCATTACTTTCATAATATCCTCTGCTATTTTTATTTGGCTATTGGCTTAAGAATATGGGAGAATAAAATAAACACATTCTATGCATGCAATTTGAAAAACAAAACCCTGGCCTTTCTCTGACATTTACTATAGCCTTTGAATTCTAATCGGCAATATTGGCGGATAATGAGATGGTGAAATACCAATTGTGTCTGTTACATCTTTGGCTCAAATAAATTGGAGTGCAACCACCATGCCCCCCCATAATCAAATCCATCTCTACCCCCATAACATTGTATATACAGTGTAAATATGTATACCCCGCGAAAGGCAAATATCTATATAAAACCGCTTGGGGGGGAAAGAGATTGTGCTAGTTAGATCAGTTCAATTAAGACAGGATTTCTATCTGCTACTAAAGTGCAACACAATTCCAGCGGTTTCACTCGATATCGTAGGGTCTTGTTCGGAATGTAGGTTGATTTATCTACCAATACATCTGGGTTCACACCACCCTACATTAGTCTGTGTTATGTTATTACTTAATTACTCGTTTTGGAAATCAGACATCTGGCAATTCTCCCACTGAAACTGTAACTGTAGCTCCAAAGATAAAAAAAAAAAAGAACTATTCTCCCAATTCACAACACTCCACACATGACAATAAAACGCTGTCACTTTGGGATACAAGTGCCTTGTGGAAGTTGTTTTTTTATCCAAGTAAGCACTTCTAAAATGCTAAATCCATAGTGTGAGTGGTGGAAGGAGTAAGTAAAGAACACGGCCTGTAGGCTGCCACCTGGCAGCACGCAGTAGGTTATCAACATAATCAGCCCCGGGAACAGATTGTTCAGTCAGATTCTCTATGCCGCCGTCATCATTTCCAGCTCCTGAAAGAATTGGCTGATTCCAGAGTTGTTGGCACCCAAGCATGTGCTGATTTATCAAATGTTGCCTGCCAGAGGAGGGACATGTTCATTTTTAGCGTTAGCTCCATCGTTCCACGATAGGAATAAAGAATGTGTTGCAGGTTTTTCCATTACTTCCATTACACAATTGCTGTGAAAAATCTGTGTTTATCACAATGACGAATAACACTGCTGGTGTGATTGACACCTATAGGTTTGTGTGAGCAACACCTGATTGACTCAAGACCTTGTGTTTTCCTTCACACCAGAAATTTGAACATGTGAAATAAATAATCAACATTATCATTGTATCACGGTAAACTTTGTCCCACACTCGCCCTCCAACACCCTCCCTCTCCCATGAATCCACCTGACCGTACACAGTTTTTGTCTGCCTGTGCTTGCTCTGCATATTGGCACAAAATCACACTTTGTTGTCGAGTCCTGGATCGAACAACTAATTCAATCATCCGCCCTGCAGCCCTATCCGTGGCAAATCCATCATAAGCTAACTTTTTCAGGACCACGTCTGTTTATTTCGTATTATTTCATTGTATTTGATGTCATGATAATGATAAGGCATCACGCGGTTCATAAGACGTCCAAGCAATAGTGCGTCATTGGAAGGGACGTGTGGCAGAGCCATAGCATATGATTCGGGGCACACATGTAAACCCGTCGGCGGGCAAATTACAACAACGACAGCAAAACGAGAGAAGATGGCACTGCCTGTCATGTCAGCGGCCATGATGGATGATCCCCCAGCCATTTTCCCCCCATAATGTTTTCCCATGTGATATTCTTGTCTCTACCAAGCAGATCCACCCCCAGGACATCATTACCTGTATGTGTTGAGAACATCATAACCTGGCAGCCATCTTGCCAGAGTCAACCCATGCAGCTCGCAGAATAAGCAGATGTTTCCCAGGTTGTCCTTAATATCCTGCTGCTATTTGTTGGCATTGATAGAGAGACCGGACCAACTAAATACACTTTACAATGAACACCAGCACAAGAGGCGCTCCAAGTTTTGACAATCCAATACGAGGTCGGAGCTCATTGGGTTGGGTCTGACCTGAGGCAGTTCATCCTGGTTTCCTAAAACCCACCACCCCAAGAGATGTGTAACGAATGAACCAGTTATCTCTGCATGATCCACTTTCCATGCTGGCTCGGTTCAAACAGTACTTCTCGCGACATTCACGGTTGAATCTGCAGTTCATTAATGTGCATATAACGCTTATCGTGATCCATACGGACATGACTGACACATCTGTCAGAATCATGCCGAGCACGTACAAATGCATATCCGTGCACGTGTCATGTATACTTAACCATGTGATTGCATCTAAACAAATGCTCCGGACTAAGCAGTCCAGGGCATTCAGTTCACGGTCTCTCCTCCGTGGCTCATGCATATGCATGGTTTTTGGTGTGGGAATAGGGTCCAACATTACGATAAAGCAGAGAGAGAGAGTGTTAAGGGTTAGGCTGCAAGGTTCCTCTCCCTGGGGAGTCCCTGGATGGATGCACTTGAAAGGGGAGCCAATTAGGCACTGGACAATAGTGAGGCGGCTTGTGGGAATAGAGAGATACACAGGCAGAGATTCACACCGTGTATTCTATACTGGAGTTGACATCCACTCACTTATATCTCACCATCTATCAGGGCTAACGCACTGTATAGAAACACATTGTTTCATGCATTATTGACTAGTGGGAAGAATAAATAATGGATTATGTATGCTATCCTTTTTACTCCAATATTGAATTTATGCCTTGATTGCTTTCAGCTTTTTCGCTTTGGATAAAAGTATATTCTGAATGAATAAATGTCAATATTATTCTACTAAAAAATATGCTTGTATTCATAAACATAATATTAATAATAATTGTTTTGATAATAACTATATTCCCTGTGTCTGACAGATGTGCGCCCTTGTGCTCGGTTTATCACATGCCCTGTTAATCACATGTCCTGCAATCATTGTTCTACACTTGCGGTGCAGTGGACCTTGCATGAACTTGCGGTTTGCGGTTGAGTCTGAATGCCTAGTGACTTGTCTGCCACATCCGAGGCTGGGTGTTGTTGTCAACCTTGGAATGAACTAAGATACCTGTCCCTTCGCCCTGCTCCCGTTCCCCTGATACCCCAATCACATGTGAAGCCTTTTCTAATCAGAGAGGTTGTTGCTGTGCATGTAATCAACAACTATTGTGTGCCCGCCACACTGTCATGTTCAATTTAAAGTTGTACAGCACAGTATTAGATGATGATTCCAACTTGATCTAATCATTTTAATTTTCATATTTCTAAATTGGATATAAAGTTATACGTATAAAGGGAAAACTAATTAAGTTTCCTGTAAACAATAATTGAAAAGCAATGAAAGACAATAATTGAACAAATAAAAGTAAAAGTATGAGGCGGTACAATAGTAAATATACCAGTGCAGACATGCACTGGTATATTTGCACAGTGCAGCACAGTGCAGACTTTTTGAATAAAAAGCTGAAGCAAGTAGAAATGCTCTGAGCACTGATGCAAAAGTATAAAGTGTTGATGCAGGCAGACAAACGTGGAGGTCAGCTTAGGTCTCTGTCAAACCCGATACACACAATGCCATAAACCATCCGAGGCAGGCAGGCCTCGGGAAACGATTTTAGCAGGGTTATCATTATACCTTATTATTGCGGGTAAAGTTATCAGCAAAGCAATGTTACTCAAGGCTAATGATTTAGCCAGTTTTACTGGGCTAGTAATTATAAATATGCACAAATATTACAAAGAGTAATATTTAACTGCAGGAATTGCAGGATTGGATAAGGGAGAGGAGATGAGAGGAGGTGGTTAAGGAAAGAGGAAAGGAAAGACGAGAAGTAAGAGGTGATGAGAAGAGATGAGAGGAGGTGGGTAAGGAGGAACGAGAGAGGAGAGGAGAAGTGAATGGGAATAAGAAGAGAAGGTGGGTAAGTAGAGAGGAGAAGTGAGAGGTGATGAGAGGAGAGGAGGTTGGCAAGGAGAGGAGAGAGGAGTGGAGAAGAGAGAGTTGATGAGGAGATGAGAGGTGGGCAAAGAGGGGAAAGCAGGGAAGGACAGAGGAAAGTACTACTATGACTACAATAGCTAAGAGAAAATAATGCAATCACGGTAATGTAGAAAGCACTCAATCTGCATCCTCATAAGCTAGCACTTTGTTTTGGGGTTGAAAATTGGCTTGAAATTGCTATCCGTCTGTGCCGGCCAAATTATATTGCGTTGTTTTTGAGCCGATTGAATCATATTGCCAGCCACTCCATCGCACAGCAAGGCTTAAGTGACTCACGCACGGCCATGGATCGAGTTCTACTTCTTAGCCTGAAAATAACCTTTAAAGGTCACAACATAAGTCCTTCTCTAACGTGGTTAAAGACGTTGCTAAGAACAAAGCAATCAGACGGTGAAAACAAGTCGGCATTACGCATGCCCTCGCCAAGCAGTAGGTTTCTACTTGCTAGCCACCTTGCAACCTCACACATTCACACAAATTATACACACAACATAAACGCGCACATACCCGCACACACAAAAAAAGATTGCACTTAATTGATCCAAGAAATGTGTGGAGCGAATGAAGCAAGCTCCTTTCTTGACTCCAGCTGCCAAAGATCTTGTCCCTTTATACTGGAAATACCAGATATTAAACTGAGGAGAACCGAACCTGCCCTTGATCATAACCAAAAGGCCATTATATACAGAGAAAACACATCCACACACACATCAAACACACCATAGAAGCACAAAAGGAGCGCAGACGCAAAAGGTTTCGCACATGACCTTTCCTGCTTATTGCTTTCAACCGAGGGCTAACTCGTTTTGTCACCATTTATCTCCAAAGATTCAATGGCTTCCCCCTGCGTGAGGCCCGATCTACAGCTCTGGCCCCAATATCTATATCTCGGATTGGCATAATTTTCATCCATTACATGAAATCCTTTGAAATAAAAAAACTCTGTGCCCTTCCGCCAACCAAACCAAATTGGTTAGTGTCGTTTCTCCTGGGCTGGATACGTCATCATCAATGAGTCAATGATGAACTGTGAACTAACCACAGAGCGCAGACGGGGACAGGCGCGGGGCCAGCCCCTGAGTGGGAGTGGCGGTGCTCTCCGAGTGGTTAATTAGAGTCAGCGCTACATTACCTCTAATTGATGAGTCCCACAGCTCGTCCCCACGAGTACACCTGGACGCTCACATCTGTCAACGCATGTGAGGGCTGGCGGGAGACGATGATCCCCTTCCAGTCTTACTGACTGCCCTGCCTGCTTCAATGCCCGTCTCTCTGCCTGTCATACAGTTTGTTTGTCTCGTGATTGTTTGCTCTCCTCACTACCTGACCCTGCTCTTCTACGGCCTGTCTACCTCCCTGTCTTACTGCCGGCCTTTCTGTCTACCTGCCTTGCTGTCTGCCTGTTCTGCCTTACTGCCTGCCACCTGTATTGCCTCACTTCCCACCTGAAGGCCACCCCCCCCCCCCCCCACCCAGAGACACTATGAGGGAGGTTTTAGTGTGTATGGGACCAGGCCACTGAAGACAGATGGGGAGGGGGGGACAGAGATGTCAGACACAGCCTCCCTCCCTCCCGTCGTCTTTGAAAACACTTGAGGTGCTTTTCTGCTTGTCATTGCCTGCGGTATCAATTACGGTTCCCCCCCAAAGAGACGCCACGTGCTCAGTAATGGAGATGAATGGGTTTTGGGCTGTTGGCATAGAGGGCCGGTTCCTGGTGGACGTGGATAGCCTCTCGCTCCATCGCACGCAGCCATTCTCCTTCTCATAACCTAAAATATACTGCAGCAGAACCCATCCTCGCCAAGCATACCCGGCCCTCCTCTGAAATCACACTTCAGAAGGGGGTTCTGAAAACCCCCCTTCCTGTGGACGTCATTTAAATGACCCAAATGAAAGACCAGCGGGGGACTTGATTCTTTAATGAAGCCATCATCGGCGCATAATTGATCCGGGATCACTTGTTGGCATGAGGAAGGCTTCTGCCTTGACGCAGCTGGGAACAGTTAGTGGCTAGCAGGAGAACAGAGGCTGGTGCAGAGCAGCAGGGCTCTGATCACCCAGGAGAGGGTTTACACTGATGGATCAGACCATTGGGCTTCGGCCTCACTCTGTGACGTCCGCTCGTCACCTCTCGTGCAAAATGCAAGGAAACACAGGCCCTGTGTTTCCCTGGCCCCGCCCTCCTCTATGCTGATGGTCGATTGGTCAGCGAAGAGGAGGCCTTTCAAATGATCCTCTCCTTGGATGCCAGGAGAGAAATGGATTGAGCTGTACGTAAATGTGATGGTGGTTCAGTTCAAGAAATCGTTATTGTCCAAAAGGAGAAATTCGTCCATACGCGAAAAATTGTTGCATCAGGAGCACCCATTCAGCTCCATTTAAATCGCACGGCGTACAACATGACAATGCAAAGAGCCCTACATGCAGCAAATGTAAACACAAGAAATACAAGAGGCTAAATAATTTTTAGCTATAGTCAGTGATTTAATGAATGAATGGCCACAGGGATAAAGGACCTCTTGGTCCTTTTTGAACCCCCCCCCCCACCCCCCCCTCTTGACACCCTGAAGCCTTGTCCAGGGAGGGAGCGGGTTCAACCTTCCCTGCAGGGGGGGCGCCCCGCAGAGCCCAGGATCACATAGGCCTTTGAAGGACGCTGACAGGTAGGCTGAGCCATTGGGATCAAACAGGAAGTCGAAACACTGTAAATCCTTTACTATCCCGATGGTTTTTGTTTGTGCTTGGTTCCGTTTTATTTGTCTTTTTTTTTTTGGGAACCACGGTAATTTAAGTTATCCTCCAGCATGTTTCGGCATGCGGTGACTCTGCGTTGCTCCGGTTCTACAGTGGCACGGAGACAATTCATCACAGGCAGAGTGCATGGGCTAACCAAAGAGGAAGTAGCCATAATGGATGTAATTATTAAATGCTTAGCCATTCTCCAGGTTAATGTGCTTTACGTTCAATTGATGCAGGGCCAGGTGGAAAAAACACAGAATCAAATAATGAGAGCAAGCGCAGGCAACCATTACGGGCAAAATGAATTAATCATTCACCAACAACACTAGCGCTAATAGTTTAAGCCTCATCCGCCCGCACTGTAAATCCAGACACAAAACGTGTGACTTTGGAAGTGTACAGCTAAGTGTACAGCTATCAGAGAAGTGTTTAGCTCTTGAGTTGCACATTAATATTATACGCGTCAAACGCCGCCCCCTCCGTTCCTCCATCTTTCTCCTCAGGCCTGGCGAGCATGTTTTCTGAGTGCCAAATAAAGTGCCTGGGCGAATTGGGGGTCCGTATCGCATGATTTGATTACATACGTGTTCGCCACACATGCAGATTCCAACGCTTACATATGTGCCACACCATTCCATTCCACTCTTGACTTCCCCGGCAGTCTTCGCCCACGAAGACGGAATGAAATAAGAAGGGAATTAATCATTTGTTTCTTTAGATTCTGTAAGGCCTCTCCGATGTCTCAAACAACATCACCTCCACCACCATCTTCAAATGAATTTCAAATTGCATCACAAGCAACGCAACACCATCAGAGCCGCCATCGACGGCGCCGCCGCAACAGCTGTATCATCAAACATAACGTGTGTAACTTTTGTGAGCTCAATAAAACTGAATATGAAATTCATTTTATTTTGCATTGTCCATTTTATCATTATTAGTGACTAGGTAAGTCGATGGAAGAAGAAGTTCATTATATGCATGAGTGACACAGATATGTTAGCTTGGCTATTCAAATATAGAACATTTGTGATTGCCGACTTTATTGAAAAGGTGTGGGCTAAAGTAATCAAATGCAAGTTTCCGACTTTCAGTAGTTTTTTTGAAGAATTTACGGGTGCAAATAAAAAACTTCCCTTTTCCAAATGTAATATGTATAATTCAATCAATCAAAATATGAAACATTGATATTTGTTTTGACACAAAGATTAAAGTGCTTTAAATCCCCAAAACTTTTTCCGTTCTTTTTTTTACGTTTACTTGTATTTGTTTACAGGCCAGTCCTGGCCTCTCCAATATGAAGCAGCAAAGTTAAACTCCAATATAATCTCCACCACCACCTTTATCACAAACACCTGCACCACTCTCTTGTCCTGTCAACTACAATAGACAATCACACGGAGCAGGGACATTGGATTAAACAAATGTTATAAAATAGTAAGGGAGATAGAAACCCTAGGAGGTACAAGTGAACATGACCAGCAAACACAACTACAGGTAGAGAGGGGAAAGGAAAGCCAGCGAGACAGAGAGAGATGACAAGGGGAAGAGAAAGAGAGAGTGTATGTGAGGTAACAAGGGGAAGAGAAAGAGAGAGTGTATGTGAGGTAACAAGGGGAAGAGAAAGAGAGAGTGTATGTGAGGCGGAGATTAAGTGAACACTGTAGGGAAGGGCGAGAGCTAGGTATGGAAGAGATGTAGCGATAGAGAGATTTGTGTAGTGGGAGAGAGGGAGGTAGGAGAAAGATGGATGGCAAAAGAGGAGGAGAGACAGAGAGAGTCAGTCTGGGAGCAAAAAAAATAAAGAGATTGTTGAGAGAGAGAGAGAGAGAGAGAGAGAGAGAGAGAGAGAGAGAGAGAGAGAGAGAGAGAGAGAGAGAGAGAGAGAGAGAGAGAGAGAGAGAGAGAGATGTTTGTGGATGGATGAGGATGAGGATTTGCTTGAAGGGGTGGGGGGGGGGGGGGGGGGGGGGGTTATCTCTTGCGCTGGGCTACCATGCAGCCCTAATGACCTGGCCGTCCACCGGGGGGGGGGGGGGGGGTAAGCCGTGTGCAGGGGAGCGTATGGATCCACATGCCAAGACCTGTGCAGCAGAACAGGGATGAATGCTGGGTCGGGTCTGGCCGCTAGCTAGCCCTCGCTAAGCCTGCGGAGGACTACAGCATCATTACAAAGCATTTCAAGCAATTATAAAATATGAAGTTTATTCATTATAAAACATGTAATCAACAAATCTAACATTTAGATGGAATGGGTGATGAATGTTTTTAATGTCTATATTTTTCGCAGGATATCCTGGGGCGCTGGGCCGTGCAAACAGAGTTCCAGTCCTGCGGTAACATCTGTTATCTCTGATTGGCAAATGTCAATATTGATTCGCTCCAATTGGTCCTTTGGTATTTGTCCAGCCCCTGCTGGCAATGTAAATAATAATTTGCCCTTTAAATACACCAGAGGAAGTCATACAGACATCTGACTGGCACCGGGCCAAACCCGCCGTGGCGAGATTACTGCTCAGTTGTGGTGTTGGTACTGATGGCTGGATTCCTGTAGATCCATGCTATGGATCTCTTGCCACTGCTAAACAGGTGCATATGAGCTTTCCTCTGGCTGTCTGATACCATCCTGATCTCACAAGTTCACGTACTGTTTCTCTCCGCAATTCGTTCTGGCCTCAATCCTGTTGAGAGATTTCTCCACAGTCCAATGAGCACTTGGGGGCGGGGGTTTCAGTTCATAATGAACAAGGGGGTCTGCTGAAGTCTGCTGTTATAAAGTGGCCCCAGAGGAACGGGCTACAATCAAAACAGTTTTTATCCGGAACAGACTGAATAACAATGCTTAAAGATGAACAGAAACCTGCAAGGAAACTGCTTGGCTATTTTAAGATGAGAGGATGTTTTTCCTTTACTTCAAACCGGGTTTCACTCTGATTGGCTGGAGCCTTTTTTAAATAAGGCCGTGACCATATTAGGGAACCAATTGCTGCCCAGCCTATGCCAGTCTAGAATTGTACATGCATCCTACAAAGTCATACACACACACGCATACACACGCCAGCATGTGTGCACACACTCACGCACTTGTACAGTATGTGAGAAAAGTATGTGAGAACAGTATGTTCAACGCAGAGCAGAAAGTGCATTTTATTTGGGCATAAATAACTTCCCAAGGCATCCACATTTCTATTTGAAATGATCACATCAAAGATTTGTATGATAATGATTAACATTGAATTATGATCCAGAACTATGTTGGGAAATGTTCCAGCAACTAACAATCATGACAAAGAATGTAGTGTAATGTACAGATGGATGGGTGGATGAATGGATGGATAGATTGATGAATGGATGAATGGGTAGAATAGTGGAAGAATGGGCGAATGTACGGATGAATGGATGGATGGATGAATTTGTAGAATAGTGAATGAATGGGTCAATCGATGGATGTATGGATGA
Source organism: Gadus macrocephalus (assembly GCF_031168955.1). Taxonomy (NCBI): domain Eukaryota; kingdom Metazoa; phylum Chordata; class Actinopteri; order Gadiformes; family Gadidae; genus Gadus; species Gadus macrocephalus. The sequence continues at coordinate 3,887,034 of NC_082390.1, read as the reverse complement.
ATTGATGGGTGGATGAGTGGATGAACGGGTGAGTGGATGAATGGATGGATGGATTAATTGTTGGATGGATGGAATGATTGATGGCTTGATTGGTGGGTCAATGGGTAGTGATGTCCGCAATGCAAAATCCAAACAATCAAACTAATCAGACTCGATTTGGCAATAGCCTTATATTCCAAATGTCCGATTATGTGCTGCATCCCACCTCGGCTAAATGGAATCGGACCTGCAGAAATATGAGCATTACCACGGCGGTATCCACATTTTGACGATGACATAAGCCCACTCTATGCACAATTTTGGGCCTTTCGCAAAAATGACACACTGACTGGCAGTCTAAAGAAGTACTGCACTCTGAATTCAGCGGCTATCTCTGCAGTCCGCCAAACAAACCTCAGCCGTCTCCCTGCCCTCTGCCAACGAGCGCCCGATCGATTTCCGCCCGTCTTTGTTGTCTCCCTCTGAATGTCAAGAGTTGGACTTTTTTTTTTATGAGATGCCAGACAACAGTGCTGAGTGACTGAACTTTTTAATGAATAATTGAAGTGACATTGCAGGCGGGGAAATGACAGAGAGCCCAGTGTGCGACATGGGAGCTGTCGGCACACACATGGGGTTTGCTGCTTAGCGGAGAAAAATGAATCGTTGCATGGAAATTAAACAGGGGCTGGGGAGGGCTCCCTTGCCAAAACAACGTTGGCATTGGAGTCTGATGGGGACTCACCTGTTGGGATAAAGGATCTTTTGGAAAAGGATTTTTTAATTATCATACAGAAGTAATTGTAACACTACGATACGCCTCTTTCTACACAGCTTTGACAATGCTACTTCCAAAGAATATAGCATGATAAGCTCAATGCGTGGGGTAACGTAGGTTAGTGCAATGTGTGTTTTTACAATAAAACCATTCATGACTGTGTGTTTTTCTCTTTGTTGGGATTTAAATGATTGATAAACTATCCCTGAGACCCCAAGGAGACCCCAATAAACACTGAAAACAGGCACCCATTACATATCCTGTTGTACAGAACGACTCATCCCTAGCAGGCTAACTCCTGTCCGGCTCTCCGTCTGTCCGTCCGTCTGCCTCTCAAGCATCTAGAGTAGATCAGCATCTATCAATGTAGCACAGCAAACCAGGCCACTATATTGCAGTCTTAACCTTAACACCGTCTCCAAGCCAACTAAGTGCTGTTATGCTTACCACCAGTTTGAGGTATGAACCTGCTCCCCCCATTCCCCCCCCCCCCACCCCCCCCTGGCCCGCTTCAGGGAGAGCGCCTGAATCAATTACAGCCTGCCCCCTCCAGCCTGGCCTGCCAGCCCCTGCTGCTGCCTGCTGCAGGCCAGCCACTCTGAGCCATATGCTAATCGGACCTGCATATGTTCGCCCGTGAGACTATCTAAGAGGCCCGGGCAACCCAAAGGGCAACGCGCCTGACGCTGTTGCTGCGACAGGCCAGCGATGGGGGTGGGGGTGGGCAGGGGGGACAGTGGCCCAGGCCCAGTGTCTTCAGGGGTCATGCTGTATGGGAGAGAGAGGCTTCATGCTAACGCTAGTAGAGCTGGTGGAAGCGTAGCGCCAGATGGAACGATAGCCTGGAACGACTAGCGGGGGGGGGAGCGGTGAACGCACCCACACACACACACACACACACACACACACACACACACACACACACACACACACACACACACACACACAGTGCCAGAGTGCATCCAAAATAGGCGCGATGCTCAATTGTGCAGAACAATTATTTTTTTGGTTCATCTGCTCATATGTATGCCAACTGACAGTAAAAACGTGTTAATTGGTGTTGATATTATGAAACCAGACATTATATTTACTGCATAAAGACCTGGACGAGGCGAGATAATAACGGCTCAGTGTATTAAGGTCAGTCAAAGCGTAAAGTAAATTGTGTTAGATAATAAAAGATGGGTGGATGAATGGATGAATTGATAGGTGGATGGTGGATGAAAGGGTGAATGGACGAATGGATGGATGGCAGCCCGTGGTGTAGATCTACAGTCTCTACATGGGGGGGTAGTTAGCAGGGAACGCTCTGCGGTTGCACCTCAGGTCTTAGCACCTCAAGATCTCAGGCCAGTCGCACGCCTCTATATATGGTCGGCTCAGCATGCACACATTGGCAGCCCTCCCCCAGAGACGGAGCAGAGCGCTGTACCTAAGGCACGGACAGACAGCAGGGGTACAGATGGCTTTATTGATCCCGGAGCAAATGATTTAAGACCATGAGACCAAGGGGCTCAGTGACAGAGTGTCACAGAGAACGGGTCGGTTCCTCCTTAACTCCCCAAGCCACAGGGAAGGGAAGGGCCAGAGAAGGGCTAGAGGAGGGCTAGAGGGGGGCTAGAGGAGGGCCAGAGAAGGGCCAGAGGAGGGCCAGAGGAGGGCCAGAGGAGGGCCAGAGGAGGGCTAGAGGAGGGCCAGAGAAGGGCCAGAGAAGGGCTAGAGGAGGGCTAGAGGAGGACCAGAGGAGGGCTAGAGGAGGGCCAGAGGAGGGCTAGAGGAGGGCTAGAGGAGGGCCAGAGGAGGGCTAGAGGGGCGCTAGAGGAGGGCCAGAGGAGGGCTAGAGGAGGGCCAGAGAAGGGCTAGAGGGGGGCTAGAGGAGGGCTAGAGGGGGGCTAGAGGAGGACCAGAGGAGGACTAGAGGAGGGCTAGAGGAGGGCCAGAGGAGGGCTAGAGGAGGGCCAGAGGAGGGCTAGAGGAGGACCAGAGAAGGGCCAGAGGAGGGCTAGAGGAGGGCTAGAGGAGGGTTAGAGGAGGGCCAGAGGAGGGCTAGAGGAGGGCCAGAGGAGGACTAGAGGAGGGCTAGAGCAGGGCTAGATCAGGGCCAGAGAGGAGGTCCATATGAGCTGTGGGAGTACATTAATGAGCCTTTAGCCTATAGCTTATAGCCTGGAGGCCGACCAGCCAAGCTGACTAGCGCACACACACACACACACACACACACACACACACACACACACACACACACACACACACACACACACACACACACACACACACACACACACACACACACACACACACACACACACACCTGGAACAAATGCATGCACGCGAGATCATGCACACGCACACATTTGAAGATGCAAAAACAAAAAAATACAGGACAGAAATACATACGCACACATGCTCACACAATTTCAGATGTCAACTTCTTTCTCACTATATGTTTGTTTGTGTTGGCATGTGTGTGCATTTATGTGCGTGCGTGGGTGTGTGCGGATGTTTGTTCGTGCATGTGTGTGCGTGTTCATGGTATGTACAGTGCGTTCAACCATCCATCTGCGTGTCCACATCATACATAAGACAAAGCTAATCGCCCTTAAAAGAGTGATGTATCGCTCCATAAAACGGCAACAAGAGGGGAGAACGGGCGCCCCGGGATCACCGGAGGACAACCTCAACTCGGAGAACGATGGACCATTAAACCATTCCGCCCCACCCCCTGCTTATCAGGTGAGGTGTGCAGAGGCGGAGCTGGCAGGAGGAGGCATCCACCTAAAGGGGTGGAGGCACACGCACGCTCCACTGAAGCACGAACACGGACTGTCAGCCCGGCTCCCGTGGAGCGCAGGATTCGCAATTGCGTCATCCCCATAAGCAACTGCAAATTTTATAACCCCCCCTTCCCTCTCTCGCCATTCTGTCATGAACAAGTGCCTGTGAACCGCGATATATTGTCTGTCATAAATCAACCCCGGGTTTCTGAGAGTTTCTGTCATCTACGGACCGCAGTGACGAACGGTATACACCGAGTCTAATTGGATGAAGGAGTGCATTGGAGTGGGTACATTAGTCTGATGCGAGGGCTCACATGCACTGCATGCCCGGTTGCATGCCATTAACTCGTCTCACACACTGGAGCTCAGTAAAGTGGAAAAAGAACGAAAAAACAGCCAGGCATTATTTGTCAAGTAATGAGCCATCATTCACAGGTGAATTACACAAATTGTCTATTAATGGAAATACGAATGAAAATGAATGCGCTATACATTTATTTTTTTATTTGACAGGGACAATGCATTGCTCATTAGCAGTTTCAGAGTTAGCTATTAGCTAATTTACACCTGTAGTCCTTGTGGGTTCAATGGTTATCTAATGGTTTACTATTTCCAATTGCATGCTGGGTAGTTCTAGTACCACTCCTCGAGCACCACTCCAGGTACTAGAGGTTTGTTGTTTCATGGTAATGAAGACCTCCGTGTCTGTCATTTGTATTATTGGAGGAGCATGTACCTTTGATATTTTTAAATGTGAGGTTTAGGAGGTGTACTGTAGAGGAACATTATAATTGTTATCAAATGAAGCGGGAAGTCTAATTTGTCCTCGCAGAATGTCCTGCGTAACTGCTTACGTTAAGATAGGTTCCAAATTAAATAATAATTTTCCAGAATATCATGTCTACCTTTCTTTCAATTCTTTTCAAATTGCAATTGGTCTGTCTTTGGACGGTTGGCTTTATTCAACATATTCTTTAATGAACTTGTAAAATTGAGGTTCAGTCACGCCCAATAATAAGTCAAGATATTTGGATTTATCAAAGTGGGCAAATGTAATTTCCCTCTCTGCAATTACCATCCCTCATATCAGCTCATCGAGTAAAGGACTGGACTTAATGATGTCCTATTCCTCAATTATATAATAATTCAGGGACATATAATATTTACCACGCTGACATCCATGAAGCCAATATTAACATTATTTTAAGGGTCAGCGAAAATGATTGCCAAGCTCCACAAGAAGCCCAGCTAAAGCAGCTATGCTGCGTAATTGCATGCAAGTTATGTTATCTTTTGTTATGTTAATCATATTAACGTATCTTATTAAAATCGTGTCTTCAGATCCTAAAAGTGTTCAAGGAGTTGGTTAAGAAAGTGTTCTAGTGAACGAGGTGACGAGTTCACCGAGTCATTGAAGCTTTTGTCACGAGTGATAATGCCTTTTTTTTACGCTTCACAGTCGATGAAGTAAGGACCCCCGAACAAAGGCAGAGTAGGTACATAGCTATGCATAGGTATTGAGTAGGTCAATCAACAGTCCACCGTCTATTGTGTTAAAGGCTCTATACGTTCAAAGGCAGTGAATGTTGGCTGGCTGCAACATCCCGAAGTGATGAAACTCGATGATTGAGTTTATTTCCAAGGGATTGCTCCAAGGGGAAAAGTTCAGATTGGACACTAATGGTCTTCACACGGTCTAAGAACTAGCTATGTTTGATGTGGCATTTTTTTTTTAAGCTAAATCAAACAAAGGGAGGCAGTGTGAATTTTTATTTTTTTTTAAATGATGATTCTTAACACAAAGTTAAAAAAAGACTATCTTTTTCGCTTTTCAATGTCATCTTCTTATTTTCGGTGGAAGAAATACTTTAATTATTACTCTTTCAGAGTGTGTCCTCCGTTTACATATAGAAAGCCTCTTCTTCAAGGTAATGAGCTATTGGCTGACCTATGAGCAATTCAAAATGTATTCAACTCAAAAGTAACGACAATGAATAAAATGTAATCTCATGAAATCACAATAATCAATCATTTGTAATCGTACTACCTCAGCTGCCATGGCAACAATCGTACCGATCGGCATTAAAGGAGGGAATATTTCACACGTTGCCTGAATTTGGCCGCCCATTTCCCTCTGGAGGACTTAGGGTTGGGGATGCCCAATCAGATTTAACGGAAGGCTCATGAGAGGCCCATGAGACAGAATTTGTGATGATGAGCAATATAAATAACCCCCACACACACACACACACACACACACACACACACACACACACACACACACACACACACACACACACACACACACACACACACACACACACACACACACACACACACACACACACACACACACACACACTTTCCTTCCCACAGCCTGCATAATGCGGTAAAACAACGCATGTCCATCGTTATTCAATCTCTAAGATTAGAGAGCAAAAAATAAAGAGTATCCCCCTAACAAGCACCAACGGCTGACTCAGCGCCTGGTAGTAAAACGCCCTTCGGATATTTCACGGTCAATCCCACGCTGGGCAACACCTGCCATCCACCAGCGTTGCCAGAAAACACTTCCTGCGCTTTCATGGTCGTCAGGCAAAATGATGAGCCGGAAAAACACTGGCCAGATAAACCGACCGAGGAGATGCAGACCTACCCCTCCAAAGAATAACAATATGTCGGTTCATCAAAACACGTCGAACTGTATAGGGTAGTATGTCACAGCCAGCTGCTCCGCACCACTAGAGAAAACAAGCGAGGGGCTCCGGGAGGGAAGGACCCGGCGGCGTTGTGCTTAATGTGTGTCAAAACACCAGTCCTCAGGTGTGCAGGACTGGAGCTTCTGACAACGTGCCAGATGTTGGGTGGCGCGTTCGCTAACCACTTTGGGCCATGGATGGTAACAAGTGTTAAAAAACGCGTTTATTCTGTTGTTTTACTTGAGAGAAGGGCTTACGGCTCTCTTCATAAGCGTTTCTCTTGGGTACACAAATAGAGCTTTGAATTGCATGCACTGTGCCTAAATATGAAGATGAAGAACTATTAAGTAATTTAGCAGGAACCATTATCAAAGGGACTTCCAGGGAAATCCTATGCACTCGTTCGGTTGCCCTACATAGGAGTAATTAAACAAAAACCAAACTAAAATTTAACTTGGGCTAGGTTAAAGGACGGGGACAGTATTATAGCGAAATACCGTTTTGTCCTGTTTTATTTGGCATTTTGTGAATCCACAAAACACGACAAAAACTGTATTTCACTACGATACTTGATTAGGAACATCACCGAACACCACCAACCACTCGATGAGTTTCACATTTCTAAAAACAAACGTTGAGGGGTGTTTCAAGGACAGGTTTGTGAATGCAGGCATTGTGAAGCAGGCAGGGGCGTTTCGAAATTAGCCAAATACCCGAGGCAGGACCAATATTCAAAATGTCGGTGTTAACCTCTCTATTTCATCCTGGACAAACCAGAAAGGGGGCTCAATGTTCAAAATACCGGACTTGTCCTTTAACTATCTTGCCAGAGGATAAGAGTTGGCAACTTTCTTACTATCAAATACGGGATAAAAGGTGTTTTCCTAGTGGCATGCCACATTTCGGTGTGCATGGTGCCAGGGCAATGGGGGTATGTTTTGTGAACACACATTGTACATTCATGCACTGTAAATTCACACTGTAGGTTTATCCACATTCATGAATAAACCTACATTCATTTTGCAGGTTTATCCATAATCACAGTTTAAGCCTTTCTAGCACCTGCAACACTGACAAAACACCAGAAATTAACTCACATTTTTCCGGCGGGGGGTGGTGCATTAATGCTATGCATAAAATGGACGCACATGAAGGTTGCCTGTGCTCGGATGACAGGTGAAACAAGGGTGTGATCACGCCACAGCCATGGTGTGAGCAACACAGGACCTATAGCTGTTGTGATCCAGGATCTGCAGGAGAGCCATATGGTGATCGGAGTAGCAGGCAAGGGAGTATGGGATGTATGACAGACAGACAGACAGACAGACAGACAGACGGACAGACAGACAGACGTAAACTTTATTGATCCCCAGGGGAAATTCAACGTCACAGTAGCATGAAGACATCACACACAGCATACCCCATGAACAAGATGATGAAATAAAATATCCCCATGGAGAATGTGTGTCATGATGGTAGTACAAATAAGTACAGCAGTGCAGAGATAAAAACTAGAAGGCAGCAATCTGGACAATAAAAAGGAATAATGTATGGCACAAATCAAAATTAGCCCAATAGAAGAGACGTCTTGGGTGGTACGGGAAGGTTGGCCCCCCTATCAAGGATCCCTACAGGTACATTGGGGATCGAACCTACAAACCTCCTTACTGGATTTGAATACCTTAGACAGACAACTACTATTCTGCTTAGATGTTATTAGGCAGGCCCTTTTACCCAAAGCGATTTACATTGAGCATTTTTTTTTGTAATATCAGATCTTAATTACCAGATAGGTAGGGGTATCTTGCTCAAGCATGAAGACAGGTATAGAGCAGACTTTTTGTCTGGGAGTCAAACACACTATCCTCATCGCACCACTCACTGCACAGTACTGTGTTGGGTATAGTGTTTGTATGTATGCTCCTACTTTACAACCTGATAAACAGCATCAGCATGCTATTCAACCTCAACCACAGGAGTTTAATTCAGCTTTGCTTTGGGTGACCTGTCTTTCACCCCGGGTTTTTTCGCTAAAACACTAAATGGCATATCACCTGCTTTTCAGCAGCCCGGTACAGACCGCTGTTTTCATTGCAACATGTAATGAATTGGTCTTGATGAGCATGGAGACGAATACTAATTGGCTGGTTAGGCATGTCTCTCGGGCTGCATGTATTCAAGGTGTTTTATTTTGCCAAATGCTATATTGCGCAGGACTTTTTTATTTCCAATACACACATAAATGGTGCAAACATGAATGAGGAAAATGTACCTGATAGATACATATATTAAATAAATGCATTTACTCATCTGAAATCTGAGTTCACCTCACTTTAGACCCGTTTCCTTGCTTTTTACTTTTCGGTCACATGCAATACTGTAGCTTCAGATTGCTACTGTTGTGTTGTATGTTAGCCTTTGCTAATGCCTTTCTACCCCCGCAATCTGAAAGGACTGACAGACCGATGTTGTGGTTCTCTGCAAACCTGATGCAACGCGATTCCTTCAACCCGCAACTCTAAAGTGAATCCACTTTAATATGTTTAATCGTGTCCGTATATGTCAGGCTGGGTGCCCACCAAGCCTCAGAGTCAGATTCACCACCCTCGCCTCTTAATTCAAGGTGAAGCCTCCCCCAAAAGTGGTCGCGATGGGAAACAGTCCAATTACGCCTCCGGTTTACGGAACCGTTGGTAACAGTAGTGACGAGGAAGAGGGGGAGAAATGCCGAGTGGACACAAAGGGCAAAGCAGTGAAGAAGACTCAGATATGTAATTGCTGTGCCATTGCACCTAAGCTATGGGTCCCTTTACAGGAACTTGAATTCATGGTTCTGCATATGTGTTTCTGATTGTAGTCTGCCTAGAGTCAGTAATTCATCAGGTGATTTTCATAAGGTCAAGGAGATTGGTCGTATGAATTAACATGGTTTATCCAAACCTCCTTAACCAGCCTATAATTAATAATAATTCATTTACCTGGAAGCAGTAGCAGGAATAACGAAGTGGAACGTATTTCTCCCTGATGTTTGGTTACGTTATTTGAGAGGTGGTTGTATGCTGGGGCAGCAGCCTCTATAAAACATGCGGGGGACATAGACACCCACATACTGTACCTGTCTGTACTGTGGATGGTGACACACAGACCCATATACCTGTCTGTACTGTGGATGGTGACATACAGACCCATATACCTGTCTGTACTGTGGATGGTGACGTGGAGACACACATACGAAGTGGAATATATATCTATATATATTATATATATATATAGGGTGCGATTTGTGAAAAAACCAGAGGGGGGGATAATTTTGAGAAACATTTTATTCAGGAAAAATAACCACACAACAGTGTGAAAACTTATGAAAACAGTTGATCTTGTGACCTTGTGTATCTAAACCTTACACTTAGGCTTCATAACGTAGGCGGTAGGCCTATTTTGAACGTGAACTTAACCACTGCATTTGCAGAAATATTTTCTCATAGCTAATATTGTTTTTAATTGTGCCAAATAATTTTTTTTTTTTCGATATCAGTTCAACAGAAAATATGAAATACCACAATGTGCTGTCAAGACGTTTTTTTTTTTTTTATGGGTTAATCGGGTAGACTATAGGTCAGACTACGAAAACAGACAGCTCTGATGACGCACTTCAGCCTCTTTTTTTTTGCTTTCCTGTTGGCGGATCGATAGCAGCGTGGTGACCCTGCTTCAACCACATCTCTGCAAATCTGCGGGCCGGGAAGGAGGCAACATCTGGTGCATTTACAGAGATGAAAAGCAGATTGTGCAGTGTGGACACATTCATTCTGTTTCTGCCATCTGTAAGAATGTGGTTCATGGCGCTGAAACCTCTTTCACACTCGGCTGTGGACACTGGGAGCGTGGAGACATTTAAACTCATGGAACTCCTTCAGTAGTATGGGACTGGTTGCGGCCTCAACAGCAAGAGTTTTGTGTATGGCGAGAAGTTTTTCATCGCCGTAGAGGATGCACTCGTCTTCATCAGATGGCCAGTTTGATGGATTTAGAACGGCGGCGGCAGAGATTATCCCGTTGTCATCCAGCCTGCGCTCAATGTTGTCAGCCAGGGAGACGAAGAATATCTCGCGAAACACCTCTGCCTTGCGACGGCCCCCATCACCTGGCTGAGACACACTGACCCCCTTGAATGTGGGAGATTTTTCAAATTCCTCCCTCATGCATTTTGTGTTCACACCGTCGGCTTTCCTCATTGATCTCAGTGCGCTCAGTGCCACGCCCACCTCAGTGTTGGCACGGACAGCTGTTGCGTCTCTCCTCTGAAGGAAAAGTGACAGGGCCTGTAGAATCTCCAGCGCATCTTTAATCAGTGCCATCTCCACCAAAAAAAGCCACTCTGTCATTTTAGTGTGTATACCCTGACATCTTGCCCTCTCCTTGGTGGATCGGGATGGGTTTTTGGCCACCTCTCCAAAAGGCTGGATAGCTCTCCCATCTATCGCTCCCGGTAGATCAAAATCACAGCACAATCAAAATGAAGACGGACCCTGTGTATTTTGGTTGTTAATTATTACGATGTAATGGTGAAAATACTTTGGGTGGGGGGGATAATTTTTATCCCCACCGAGGATAAAAATAATTCAGCAGAGGGTAGGACGTGTAAACCAGAGGGGGGGTAATCCCCACCATCCCCACCGGCAAATCGCACCCATATATATATTTTTTTAAGTAGATATATTAGATAAATATATTCGTAAGTATAATTGAGGATGAAGTCATTTTCGTCGGCTGGTCTCTGATCACACTCGACAAACACGATGACGATGGCGCGTGGAGTCACACAGCAGAAGAACAGGCAGGACCCCCAGCGGAGCGGGAGCTTGTTGGTTTACCACCCTCTGGGTTGTCTGGGGGTGGGTGGGGCGGGGTGGGGTGGGGCGGGGGGGGGGGGGACAGTCATACCTGCCTAGGCAGATGGCAGCCTGTTGATGGTGTAGCCTGCTGGGATGAGGGGAGGTCATTAATCAGCATCGTTTGGACGCACGCACGCGTCAGCAGCTTGGTCCCCGGGCGGCCCACAACAATAACAGAGGTATCGACGCCGTCTTCCGACCATGGAGCAGTTTACCTTTAAAGGGGAATACCCGTTACGTCGTTACGTCATCACCCACACATCACCGTACGATTAACGAAATTCATCCCTAAAAGGGAAGCTACGTGCCATGTACACACACACACACACACACACACGACAAACACTGCACATTTGAGTTAATTCTACACAGATATATTTTGTGTGATAATTGAAAGGGCTCCGTTCACAGCCTCGCTGCCAGGTGATAACAAAATAAGGTGCAGCAATTAGCAGAAAATTGTCATGCCTGAATTACCAATAAACACTCCAACGTAAATTGAGCCGTCATTTTCCCAAACATTGATATCACTCTCACTCTTTACGTTAGATAATGGAGTATAATAACTGCTGTGACAATGCAGCCCACCATTACTCTGAAGAAAAGGAAAACGTAATTCTTAGCATTCTGGTGGCTTCCCCATAAAAAAATTTACGCATTCCTTGAACGCTACTCTTCATTTGAAGGCTAACATACTAAATATACCTTTTACCTTTAATAGTAACCTGTCCATGGTTGTCAATGGTTCAGCCATACACCTTCATTGTACATGGCCAGCCATTGGTGTAAAGAACAGCCAGCCTTTCATACCAAGATGAATCTGAAAGAGCTGAACCTTCCTTGAATCTGGATCCTCCATTCATTCACATGTATCTCCCCTTGGGAGTCTTACATATAGGAAATAAAAATCAATATGGCTTAATGGCTGTATTTCAAGGACAGATAAAGTGGCCCTAATACATCCTAATACAGCCCTTCTATATCACTTCAATCCCTCAATCTGTGATGAATTTAAAATTTAACTTTCCACCTGTGACTTATTTCACAGTAAAAGCAAACTTTTGTGATTAATAAGTGAGCAATGTAAAAGTGTGGGGCTTCCATTACTGGCATACTTCTACTTCTACGTCTCATCTCGAAATTAGGTTATCGTGCTTCTTGTTTTTGCCTTCCAGGTAAAGAAGACTAAGTGAGGCTGCCAGTATGCCCTGGTTAATTGGAATGCAGCCAATTCCGTAACATGGTGGGATATGAGTAATGTAATGACCAACTCACCCTGAGTCCCACTTTGGCTGTCTGTGTCTTTCTATTCCGAAGCTCGCTACGCTGGGAGCTAATTAGCCTAATACAGTAATTAGTATTCGCACTGAGACAGTCGTGCATTGTGTGATATGTTGGCTCCATTCTCGTATCTTCAGCAATTGAAATGACACAATGGCTGTAACTTTGACGAAGAAGAGCATACTCTCTATTCAGGGATCCAATTGGAGCTGTTTATATGATATGTTTGACGCCAATCTGTTGAAACAATTACTATAGTCCTTATAAATCAACGTGTATTTTATTTTTATTTTTTAGAAGCTAGTTTGAGCTTGAGTAAATATTTACCGTGGAGATATTTAGCAGATGCTTCTATACAAAGCAACCCAGTGAAGTCGTCAGGTACCGTGCTCAGGAAGGCCTTCCAGGTAAAGCGCTGACATTGGGCTTCGAAACCCAGCAACCTTTCTGCTTTCTGTTCTGCCACTGAACTCCCAAGGTTCAGCCCGTCCGCTACAAACTCCGTCCTGCCCAGATATCCGGCCCCTGCTATGGCTCATAAAACATACTGCAACCGTGTTCCCCATGTTACAATATATGAATACACTTAATTTCCAAAAATGGCTGTTCAGGAATGATGAATCACCGCAAAAGGTTCTGCGGAGGTCCGTCTGCTCGGACACGACGGCCCACTCTGGAGGAGGGTGTCCGGGAGACAAAAGATAATGGATGTCCTCTCTAAAGGTTACTGCGCCGGAGGGCTAATGGGCCCAGGACTCCCAGCAGTGCCTCTGAATGGGCTCCGGTTCTACAACACCGCACGCCCACAATGGAGCGCAGGAAGTGAAGCGGAGGCGGAATCTGGCCCACTTCTTGGAGGAAGGAGAGAAAAATGAATATATACATATGTATGTCTATAGAGAGGGAGAGACAGAGAGACAGAAGGGAGAGAGGAGTGTGGTTGTAGAGTGTCTCTCCCTCCCTGGGAGAAAGGTGTAAAGGAGTGGAGTAGAGTCGAGGGGTGAAAGTTACATGGTGATAAGAGAAAGAGAAAGAGAAAGAGAAGAGAGAGAGAGAGAGCGAGAGCGAAAGAGAGACTATAGTGGTCTGATTGACTGTCGGTATGGAGAGAACTATAATCTTGGGTGGAGAGAAGCGAGACAGAGAGAGAGAGAGAGAGAGAGAAATTACAGAGAGAGGGAGCTGCCGAGAGACTACAGAGAGAGCTATGATATAGAGAGGAGAGAGAGAGAGAGGGAGAGAGACTACAGAGAGAGCTATGATCCAGGGAGGAGAGAGAGAGAGAGAGAGAGAGAGAGAGAGAGAGAGAGAGGGACTACATAGAGAGCTATGATCTAGGGTGGAGAGAGAGAGGGAGAGAGAGAGACTACAGAAAGAGCTATGATCAAGCGCAGAGAGGCGTGAAGGTGGAGCACCATAAGCTCCCCTCTGGTGAGGAACTCTCCGGAGACGAGACGTTCCCCCCTGCAGCACACGAGAGATCCAGGGTACGTTTGCGGTCGTGACCCGGGTTTGACCCCGGGCCACGCCTAGCTCCCTCCCTAATCCTCATCGCGAGGCCAGGATTATTTGGGGAAAGACGGGGAGAGAACAGAGATTTCACTTTCAGCTATCAGCTTGACCCCGGTGCCCGGATAGGCTGGTGACGTCCCTTTTGACCGGTCCAGAGCCTGAAATATCTCTCTCTGTGTGTGTGTGTGTGTGTGTGTGTGTGTGTGTGTGTGTGTGTGTGTGTGTGTGTGTGTGTGTGTGTGTGTGTGTGTGTGTGTGTGTGTGTGTGTGTGTGTGTGTGTATCTGTTTGTGGGCAGTAAAAAATGTATGTTTTTTTATTAGGCTTTCATATCTGTGATAATTGGATATCAGAAAGAACAATATGTTATACAAGGGGACCACTATAGTGTACACCTCACAAATGGCGGCACCTCTCTTTGTATACCAACGCAATTCGTTTGTTGCATTGGCTGTTGAAAGCGATTGTGTTGTAATTAACAAACTATCACCCTATACATGCTATTCAGAGACATTTGCAATTATAGCTTGAGTCTATACATGCTGTTTCCATACACCGCGACTAATTTGTCATTCAATACAAAATTGTCACATTTAGTGGGCGGCGAGGCCGTATGAAGTGAAGGGCGGGCTAAAGCAACACACAGAACTGCCCTTTTAACATTTTTTAAATGCTTAGGTTGAATTGTTGCCTGTAACAGTGGAACTCGCCACAGCGACTCGCTCAAGGGGGGGTCTCTCTCTCTCTCTCTCTCTCTCTCTCTCTCTCTCTCTCTCTCTCTCTCCCTCCCCCTCTCCCTCTCTCCCCCTCCCTCTCTCCCTCCCTCCCTCTCTCCCTCCCCCTCCATGGAGTGTCCCTGTAGCTCCACCCCCCCCCACACACAGCCAGGCGGGAAACAAAGGGCCACTCTCACACACACTGAGGCGCGTGGTTGGCCCAAGGTGCACGTATTCACATTTAAAAAATTGGAACAACATCCGACGTCTAAACACTCCGGTTTTCGCACACCTTCAGCTCTGTTGGTAATCTGCCTTTACCCAGACTTCCCGACACCTCTGCGCTCCCGTTGGTGCTGTTGTGGGTGCATTCTGGAAAGCTCCTAATTATATGTGCCGCCGCGAGATAGCATCCGCGCAGCAAGCGCTTTGCTAACGAGAGCATCTATTACACGGTGTTCTCCGGCACCGTTTGGACGTACAGGGGGAGTGTTTTTAACCAGTATTGTCCGCACATCGTAAGCAGGGAGAACTTTTTTTCTCCTCCTCTCTGTAAACCTTTCAGTATGGATAAATTAGGGGGCTGATTGGCAGATCAATCATGGTTACGGCAACGAGACACACTGTGTGTCAGCGTGCGTGGGTTTCCAGTGTTACCCTGAAGACCGCCTTTCCAATTGGATGAATGATGTGCTCTATCAATGTGGATAGCCATGGAAAATGATTGCACAAAAAATCACATGCACACACCTACCCCACTGGTTTTGCTGAATGTTTTGTTTTAATTGCATGTTGTTTTTTATTTTCTATGTTCTGTGAGGACGAAGAGACAAGTTTCCACTTTCTGTACCATACAGGTCTATCTCATAGAACTAGAATAAGAGAAAAGTAAACTACAAAGTCCTAACTACAAAGGTAGTAATGGGTACCGTCTTTGGCTGAACAATAGGAGTTGAAAGATCTAAAGAACAGCTAACTTCTAACTAACTTTTGCACACAGACACGCACAAACACACGCACATAGTTGTATCTCTCAGCAACATTTTGAGAGTGTTCTTGCACTTAAGTACAGCTTGAGAACAGCTTGTGATGAGGAGAGAGCAACTAGGCGAGGTTGCACGGGAGGGCCCCTTGGTTGATGAATGAGGCATCGGCTTGGATGCAGAACTAAAATGCTTCCAGCTCAGCTGTGGTGACAATGTGATTAATATTTACTAGGCATTGAGCTAATTCATCATGGCCATGTGCGCACCTATGGCTGACAAGTCTCTCATATGGATGCTTGGGCTAACAGAGGGAGAGTGGGTTTTGGCGATGGAAAGCAATTATTTTGAACAGAAATAAAAATAAATCGAGGAAATGCGAGTTAGGGTCTGGTAAGGAAAGACCTGAGGAATATGGAAAATGGAAGAGAGCAGATATTTGCTTGTTTTTTAGTTATATTTTAATGGTGCCATTACATTTGAGTGATGGAAACCGAATTATCTCCCTTTAAGTTCTGGGGCTGTACTTGAGAAAAACATCCTAGGGAAGTGTTCCAAGTGTCCAAGTGCATCTCTCCAGGGGTCTATTTTTGAGCCAAAACTCTGGTTACTATGGTTTTGGTAACCAATACAATTTAGCACTAAAGCCCCCGCAGAAAAAAAGCTGTGAGCAATTTAGTACAAAACATTTAAAGGCGTTTTAATGACTTCTAGGTGCCGGGTAGCTTAATGGTTGATATAAAGCATTTTTTGTATAAGCAAGACGTTCTTTTAACAACTTAATTTTGAGGGCATAGTCTCTTTAAGTGGAGGCGTCTATGTTCATCTAAGGCCCCTAGCCAGGAGCTGGTGGAAGAGAAGCCCCCCTAGGGTGCTGCTGGGACCAAGCCCAAGTTAAACAACCAAGTCCAGAATAATCTAGGAACAAAGATTGTGAAGAACCCAGTTCGGTACTGAAACTGTTTATGATCTGACTCTATTATAGAGAATTTCAGTAATTCTTCCATTTGAGTGGTTATTCTTTCATGTACTGTATAAAGCACACAGGGTTCAAATTTGACTTTTTTATATTGTCAGCCCACTGACACTCTTACACAGTCCTTTATCACAGAGCTGATCAGGAAAACGACACTCATTTTACAAACTTTTAGTATACAGTATATACAGTATTTACTGTCTATAAATGAACATTTATCCGTACTCTAACTTAGGTTTTTGCACAATGAGATAAAACTTAACTTTGACATAAAATATAAATCTTTCATATTTTTGCACTGGTGTTCAGAGGCTTTAATGGAATATAGGGTGTCATTTAGGGCTCCAAAGTAGATAGTACTTAGGTAAGAGATAATGAGCAATGCAGTATCCAAATAATACTATCCTGGATCGTACAACCCATCGTGCCTGAGGAAGGCAGAATGCATTAGTTTACATGTTCTTCAATGTAACTGCACACTCATTAATGGCTTTTTAATGGCAAAGCTACTCAAGTAGACATGAATTTGTTATAATCAGCTCATTTTTAATTTCACTCAATACTTTTCCCTAATTTTTTTGCTCATCTTATTCGTATTTGAATGATAGCCAACATAGCCTGAAGATAAAACACAAGTTCTTAACACATGGCTGCTCGCGCCGTTCACATTCAGATTACCATGAGATCTGCCACTAGCGGATCTTCAATTACCACTCCTCACAACTGTTGAACATCGGAAGCATTGTGGATGCGCCGTATGAATCCAATCATATCTTGTACTGGATTCTCTACCGTTTCCTCACAAGCTCTGGGGGACACCAGAAAATACAAATTGTAAAAACTAATAATGTATTTTGTCAAATAAAATATTGTTCACATGCTTTGAACGGTGGATGCCCGGCGTTAGTTGCATTTGTATTTGTAATACCCTCTGGACCCCATAAATATAAAACACTCTACACTGATCGCAAATATCTTCAAACAAGACATCAGCTAGTCAGTTAAAGTTGTCTTCGTGAGAATACGTTCGCACAAAAAATACATCTTACAGATGTTTTGCAAGTCACAAAATATTGAACTCCAAAAAGCCAATCCGACTTCCGGAAGGCTCAGTCATTCCGCATCTCCAATTCTAATGTAGACAATCACAACAATCCTGCTATGTGAGGATATGCCCACAAGCGATAGACGGCATCTCATAAATACATGAATGAAGAATTATTTCATTTTGTCGAGTTCAGTCACCGATTTTCCTCACCCCGGACCGATTATCTATCGCGATGCAAAGATGGGGGTTTATGGGTCGTCTGCTGTGCTTAAGATAGCCTCAGTTATTCCTCAAGAGGCTACACTTCATTCGTATAATATACATATATATATATATATATATATATATATTATATATATATATATATATACACCTCCACTGCCAGCTTGCAAACACACACTTTATATCTATCGATAATATATACTATGTATACAAAGATAGATAGTCACCCCTTAACATTGGTTGTTAACAGCACACCGTGGTTGTAAAGCACTTGGTTTATGGTCTGGTGGGCTTGCCGCAGTGCCAACGTCAGGGCTGCAGGACCAGCTCCTGGCTCGATGGGTCTTGCTGCTCAGCGGCCAGAATTAAGACGCGACTGCTGTCAGGGATGGGGAGGGGATGGGCACTCCGTTGGAGAGCGAGAGAGCAAGAGAGGCCAACAGGCAGGGCAGTAACTCACACTTTGAGGCCGCTGCCTTGTTTAGAAAAGTAATCGAACCCCACCCCCCCCCCCCCCCCCCCCCCTCACCCAGCCTAGCCTCTAGCTTGCTTGTCAAATGATACATGGTCAACGCTGGACAGAACAGTGCATGCTCAGGGTGGTCCCGCAGGGCTCCACGGGCAGCCTCTCCTCTCTGTCAGAGGTCTCGTACCTGGACCAGGCACCGTGTTGCTGGGGAGAAGATGAAGACTGAAGGCTCAGCTATGGTTCCACGTCGACGCAACGTGATGACCACGCAGACGCTTCGACGCAGTCCTGATTAACCTGTTTTGGTTC
The DNA here is from genome assembly GCF_031168955.1 of Gadus macrocephalus. Lineage (NCBI taxonomy): Eukaryota > Metazoa > Chordata > Actinopteri > Gadiformes > Gadidae > Gadus > Gadus macrocephalus. The sequence goes on along the minus strand of NC_082390.1, from coordinate 3,868,391 downwards.
TGCGTCGGGTTCTAGTGAGCGGACCAATCACAGCCCTCGCTGCTGCGTCGCCTCAACGCAAGGTTACAGTTTTTGGGAGGCGCGCGTCCGGCCCTCGCGGTGGACGCAAGGAAGGTCCGCGAGGACGTAATGGGTCCGTAAACCCCCTCGCGTTGCGTTAACGTGGAACCATAATCAGGCCTTTAGACCGACCCGTCTGGTGTTACTTCACTCTTCAGTTATGAATGCATAATTGAAGAGGAGGAGGCGGACACGCGGGATTACGGATCCCACTATTGGTCACGGTGGGACCCCAGACTGCCCAGAATAGTGCTATGATTGGCTGGCCAGCCAAGGTTACAGGTAAAGGTAGGGTTAAGGTATAAGTTATGTAGCTATTAAGTTACCTTACCTTTACCATACGTTTAGGTATTAGGGTATGCTTAAATAAGGTATGGGGTTACAGACAACATAGTTAAAGGTGTTATTACACCACCAGGTGTGAGTGTAATTAGCCCTTACAAGCTTTTTTGAATATCTTGGTTTGTCCACCTAGACATATGACGGATAGAGTAGGCTGGTAGACTGATCTATCTGTCTATCTGGCATCTAGGTGGACACGCCCACTTGTGATGTTAGATGAGGCATATTTTCAAACCGGCTTGTAGAGGCTAATCATACTCACCTGGTGGTATAAAATGTCACCTTTAAGGGTTAGGGTCAGGGAAGGCTGTCTCGTGACAAGCTGATTAGAGCATTGACAACACCTGCCCCAATCTCACCAGCCTTCTAATGAGGTCTCAGGAGCCACGCCCGCTCCCGTCTCTCTTCTACAGAGGGAGCTCAACCACCTACACACTGAATAATTTATGGTTTGTGTTTTGTTTTTATCTTTAAACCAAAAGTTCAGTTTTTGGTTGAGAAGTGTGTGTTGCTGTGTGTGTTGCTGCGTGTATTGCTGCGTGTATTGCTGCGTGTGTTGCTGCGTGTGTTGCGTGCATGCGTGCGTGCGTGCGTGCGTGCGTGCGTGCGTGCGTGCGTGCGTGCGTGCGTGCGTGCGTGCGTGCGTGCGTGCGTGCGTGCGTGCGTGCGTGCGTGCGTGCGTGCGTGCGTGCGTGCGTGCGTGCGTGCGTGCGTGCGCGCGCGCCTTGGGGTCTTTCGCGGGTCATGCCAGAGTCTTTGCTTGGGATAAGTAATGTGCCTCAGATGGAAATCTGGGCTACAATCCTACGATCTCTGGCCAGAACAAATGAACTATATTTATGTGTAGTAGTTAATATAGCATGTAGGGGTCAGGGAATCTTGGTCAAGAATTCCTACAGGTAAACTGGAGGACATTAGTGTACGAACCCATAACCTTTCGGCTGGGAGTCCCTGCGAGACACTGCCACTACACTATCCTGCCAACAATGGTATATTAATATTTGCCTCGAGCATATTGCAATTTACATACCTCGTACATTATAGTTCTCGAGTGGAAGTTATATTTTGTTTGCATCTCCAAGACCTTGTACATTATTCTATTGCCTTATTTTCCACTTGAATATCGTGAATAAAATAAACGTACCTGAACTAAAATACATCTGCCATTTTCTTTATTTGTTTAATATAATACAATGGTGGCGGCAATGGAAATAAATCTGCATATAACAGGTTGAGAGGGGTGGCCCATGTGAGTTGTTTATGACCACTAAAGGACCTCACAGTGGGTGATGGAGTGGTCTCATTGGAGGATAATATTCATTAGGAATTTTCAAAGAAGGTAGCTAGTCTAGCTGTTTTGCAGTAGATTGCGAACTATTCAAATAAAAAGGATGCATTTCAGACATTTAATAATGTACTCTAAATGTTTTTTTAAATTGTAATGCAAATCATGGTTTTGTTTCTTTTTGCAATCAATTTTCGTTCCGTGTTTGTCTTCTTTATTCCTCTAGGTTTGTTACCAGGCTGGCCTTGCGGCGGAAGGATTGGAGGCAGTGCGACCGATGTGAGCAAGGCCGTTGGCAAGAATTTATTCAGGCACAAAAATGTCCATCAGGAGGCAAAAAATGCAAAATGAATAAACCGAAAAATCAAATCAATAATTCAACATAACTGTCACTAATCTAAACTTCCAATAATCTCGAAACAACAGTCCTCCCCTCGGCACTACTAAAACCCTGGGCTGGTCTAAGAGCCAGGTGTTGTCACCCGCTCACCTCAGACCCTTCTGCCCCACCTACATGATTTGGACCTGAATATATCCTACCTGGCCCGACCCATCCCACTCTTAATTCAATTAACACTCCTACACATTTCTGATTTACCTATCCCCACCTCTAGTTACACACCTTACTCCAGACCTATTTGTCTAAACCCCATCCTTACCCCCTACTTCCCTGACACCTTAAATATTCCCCAAGTACCCCAACACACCCCTCTCCTCCCACACACTTGGTCTCGCCCGTCTGACGTCACCCCCACGCCGCACAAATGTTCTTCCGGACTTCACGTCGGGTCCTCCCGCAGCCCCCGGCACCCGGAAGCCAGCGCAACCGTAACGCGATCGTTTTACGTCTTGTCCTTGTTTGTGCCATGTCCCATGACCGGCTTCCTCATAACGTATGTTTTTTTGTGTGTTGCAGGTGGCGTCATGAAAGTGTTTGAATGTTCTGTGTGTGTTTAATAAAAGGGTACTTGTAAATCCCGGTGTCAGTCCTGTTTGTGTCCATTGCCTGTGGTAACGGGCAGCCGCACCGTTACAAGGTTATACAATAAAAAAGCACATTTCAACAATAGCTGATTTGTTCACTGATAGTTGATACTAAAGGTGTTAGCCAGCAGAATCTCTTCTGGGCCTCAGATAAAGCCTGTTTTCTCCAAAATCTCGCCGCCACAGTTGCTTGCATCACCGAGCACAGAGAAATATGAACCTTATCGTTCTGGAGGCTAGAAAGTCAGGGCAAACACTTCTCTGCCTACCCTTGTGTTTTTTTGATACTGCTGCTCACCACTTCAGGTCTGTTTGTGGATGGCCCTACAAAATTGGCGCAAACTGATTGCTGATTTAATTGTTTTTGTATATCTACTTAACGGACAGCCATACTACATAATGTATTCTCAGAATTCACTGGAATCCTTTTCCTCCCCACAAAATTGCCACAAGGGAACATGCATAATAAAATAGATAAAAAATATAATTATATATTATATGAATATACTCTTCTACCATTTAGAAGAAATCAAAGAAGAAGGAAGAAATATTTAAAAATGTTTGTCCCACGGGTCCAACTGACTTTTCCCCCAGTTCTTCTTCCTGCCCCTAACTTGCATGACCAATCAGAGCTCAGCAGAGCAACATTTTCCCGCTGAATCACTTCCACATAGTCTTATGGTGCGTTTTAGTATTCTCTGCGAACCGACTCGGACCTCGGATGTGACGTCACGCCCACAATTCAAGCGTTTTATTATGTTTCGCACGTCGGTCGTTGGAGAAAAACATGGACGCCACCCGGAAAGCTGTTGTCGCGGTAGCATTGGCAGAGTACCAGGCGCTCCAAAATAAGTATAGGCCATAGGCAGAAATAAGGATGCAGTAAGGTATTGCAGTAATATGAGTGATTCAATTTGCCATTTAAACGACCAAAGCGGTCCAAACGCAATGTACAGTACATACTTACAAGTCACACCAGGCGCAGCCATCTTGAATTCTGTCTCGGAATCCTTGGTCGGTCACCTCTGAGTTCAACCGAGCAAGAAAGTTCGCTGTCCGAGGAAAAGGGGCGTGTTCATGTGTGTCGCTAGGCAACGTCCTCGGACCTCCGAGGCGGATGGATAATAAAACGTACCATTGCCCCCGTCGTCACGCTGGGATGCCGTACTGTATTATAAATTATTCTGTTTATGATTAACTGTCGAGTGGTATGCAGTTGCTCGAGCTAGCAAAGAAGTTAATATGATGTGGTTCAACTCCAGCGTTGGTCTATATGTACATATATATAATAAATTGACAAATGCATAGTGACTTTCTCTGTTCATAATTCAAGCAGTTCAAGATAACACTTTGCATATGCTTCCAAAGCAATTTGTAGCGCTTAGTTGTCAGATTTAATAAAATAGATCATGTTCATTCATCGGTGAACGTTTTTTTCTCTCAGTGTGATATTTACATGCACTTAATCTCAACGCTGAAGAAAGCTTTTTACATTAATGTTGAAATATCTGATGGGGAATCTTTTCGAATATCCCATAGGCGTCGATTACACCGGGGACGCTGGGGACGCGGCCCCACCAGATTGCGTCAAGATTCATTTTGTACCCACCATTTTTTGTGCGAACGTATTCTCACCAAGACAACTTTAACTGACTAGCTGATGTCTTGTTTGAAGATATTTGCGATCTGTGTAGAGTGTTTTATATTTATGGGGTCCAGAGGGTATTACAAATACAAATACAACTAACGCCGGGCATCCACCGTTCAAAGCATGTGAACAATATTTTATTTGACAAAATACATTAGTTTTTACAATAGTTAAAAAAAAAAAAATATCGAGTTGAATAATTATAGATTATTACACACGGGTCTTCTCAATGCCGTGGAACTGCTACTACTTCTCTGCTGATCAACACTACGAATGCTGGGTAACAAATAAATTGTAAAAAGACACACCATGTGAAGTTATTTTTTCGTTTTGGCAAGTAGCCGTGTATTAAGTGGGATAATGTATAGAACGTTGCCGGTCATTATTGAAAATAAGCCCCTTCAGGGCGAAGCAAGACACCTTCGCTGTGTGTCGGTGTCCTGTTCGCCCTGTCGGGGCTTATTTTCCCGATAATGACTGGCGTTCTATACATTATCCCTTACTTATTACACGGCTCTTCTCAATGCTGTAGACTGCTCCATTCACTTGCATGGGCCTTCCTAACGTTCAGCTGTAAATTATTTTTGTTTATTACACGGCTCTTCTCAATGCAGTGGAATGCTCACGTCCAGCATATTTGACCGCTGTAAAATAAAGTGTTTCTTTTTGCCTCTGATTCACGTCATCTGTATCACTCTGCAGTCTGGTAACTTATCAACCCCAGCGTATTCGGTTGCTATGTGACGTCAACGACTTTGGCGAACTATTTCTCTGCTGATCAATGTTACGAATGATAACAAATACATTGGAAAAATATTTTTACGATTTGGCAAGTAGCCATTGCTAATAATACCAATACTCTTTGGCTGGGATGATGAGGCATCAGACAATCAAGTCATTTTAGCCTGAATACATAGGTAAAAAGCACCAGAGCAGGTTGCTAGTTCCATGGACAGTATCAGAACGATAACCTGTTGAACTAAATGGATGTGGTAGGCTACACCACGGGATGCATCTGCAGACCACTGCCACATAAATAAAGGTAAGACGCGATATTTATTGCTTAAGATTTGCTGGTGCTGTGGCGAGGTCTTTTGTGTTTTTTGCACTTAAGTGGTTGGCTGTTATAACTTGCAATTGATAGTCGTGGAGTCAGTCTCTTGTTGACACAAAGTGACTTTTGGTCATTCCTGCTTTGCTTCAATTCTGGAATAATTGTGGGGGGGGAGTGCTTGCGTTTTAGTCAGAATGCCTGATATAGGCTAGTTTGGAATGCGTGTTGTGAATTGAGAACAGCCAGCTCATGATGTGATACAGCGTTCAGCTGTGCAACAAATATTTTTTGTTGCGACTTTTGTAGTGCTGTGTGTAGCCACACGTTTGGCCCTTCTGAACTTAAACACGCAGTAAATTTCCTTTCCTAGCTCCTCTCGTTTATGTTGTTAGCTTAGCCATTTCATGTCACGTTGTCAACATTGGATACATGGAGCAGAACCTAGTGGGTCATATGTCCGATGCTTTTTGGAAACGTTTTCTTCATAAAACGTGTCAGACAGATTATGTTGACATTTTATTCCTTAGTAATTAGCTCCATGGGTATGCCGTCTTTCAGAACCTTTCAGTACCGGCACTCAAGAGAGAAAAAAAAGAGTGCGTCCTCATTGTACCCAGCACTTTTGAAAATGCACTTCCGAATGCGTCTCTGTCCCCAGCACATTTCAAACCAAACTGACGCCCATGTGTAAACCCAAGGAACTCAATATTTGAGTAGATTTCTCTCTTGCTTTCCACACAAAACAACTCTTTTAAATCGGATCGTGATAAAAACACAGAACCAGAAGTAACACCGATCCCACTTAGCCTAAAAATAAAAACGTCCACGCTGGGGAGAATCATACCTCTGCGCTGATTCTGAAGGCCAACTCCGGAGCGAAACGAGGCAGCCATGCGCGACGAGACATCAACAAGCCTCGGCGTGGCAGCAACAGCCGTCCCCGGAGATTAGACGGGGAGGGAGGGAGGGAGACGGGGAGGGAGGGAGGGGGACGCGGCGCTCGCTGGTGTCACTTTGCCTCTCCGCCGCGCTTCGTCTTCGACGCGGCCGACATCGACGAGGACGTGTTGCCAGAGACGGGCCGCGGTGCGCTCCGCCTCCGCACGTATATCCACGCTGACCTTTGACAGGAAACAGGATGCGTCGTTAAAGTCAGCGAATGTGACGTGCGGTGTCACAGCCGGCTGACAAACGATTAAACAGAAGGACATCTGTCAGACATCTGCCACACAGCGAGTCAATATCTGTGGAGGCAGCGAAAAATAGCAACCAAGAAAATATATAAACAACAGGCTAAATGGAGTGAACAGGAGGATAACAGTTGTTAATGCCTGCCTGATGAGACTCATACGGTTTTTACGACGGTATAACCAGAGTCAAGACGAAATGGCACCCAGCGAGTGTTGAACATGATTGAACACACACATTCACTCACCCCTTCAACCCGCTCGTTGGCTAGCTTCTCTGGGTGCAGGGGAAGCACGGAAGCCTCCCTCACCTCATCCAAGCTGCACAGTTTTTTTTTATTGGTGCTATCATAGACTAATTCGATTTCCAGTGCTATCGAATGGCCAAGCATTTCTGTGAATTTGGCTGAACGTTAAAGCTTAGGGGGATATTAAGTGTCTTAATGCAGCTCTGCCAAAGACCGGTAAACTAATTAAAGTCTCCTGTTGTCTAGATGTCAATGGAAAAGCCTAGCTGCTTCTATCTAGAAATACCCGATACCCTCATTCAGTCAGAGTCTATCTTTAACCTCCCCTACAGAGTGAATGAGGATGTAGAGAACCTGGTAGGCTTTGAATAATGTGGTTTCATTCAAAGTCCATTAACTCTTGAAAATAGTATGTTTTGAGGGGAGGGAGGGGGGGTCTTCATTTATTGCCAGGTCACCGTGGTTGAGGGCTTTAACTCTGAAGGCCGGCTCGACCCAGCTTCCCTCAACCCACCTGTGAGAAGGTGAAAGCCTCCCCCTTCTCACTGTCCCGCATTAGAGGAATTATTATTATTATTATTATATTGTGTGTATATATTAGATTGGGCTGGTATAGAATTGGTCTTCCGTCCCGGTAGGGGGCAGTATGCTAAGGGAGCTTAGGATCAAAGTATCAGGGAATAGCCCAGGGGGGTGTTGATAGAAACAGCTGTTTTGTAAATATCTTTAGGTTCTGCACAGGGTGTGGGTATATATGTATTTGGTGATTGTTTGTTTAGTATCATGTTTATTTAGTATTCACACAATGTACTTTCTGTTCAGTTATGTTGGATTGTTAGCTTTAGGTAAATGTTCCCCCAGCTAATGGTCTGGCCCATATGGCCGTGATTGGTCCAATTACCATTTCCCTATTTAAGGGCCTTTTCATTTGGTGTTTGGGGCGGAAGGTGGTGCTGGCTTGACGTGAGGCCAGTACGAGAAACGTATGTTTTGGTTATGATATGCTATGTTATGTTATCTTAGTTTATGTTTGCTGACTGATATAGTCATTTCCTTTTCATTTTGAACGTTGCTCTATTTTTGTGAATGTTTGGAGAGATTAAAACTTCACTTTTCTTAGTCGTCAGTCCATTGCCCTCATTTTTGCCCACACTCGCGATACCCAGTTGCCCGTATCCCAGATACGTGGGGCGACCACGCCGGCCCCTCACATTTGGTGGCAGTGGTGGGATATTTTTTTTTCAACGCCGTCTGAGAAACTGGAGAGACGAGGGGGAAGACGAGGACGAGGCCGAATCTGGCGACGAATGGAGCAGAGGCTGTCCAGAGGGGTTCTGCTGGAGATGGAGGAAGACGGCCATGGTGAGGACCAGGCATCCGGCGGAGACCCGCCTGAGGAGTCGGACCTTACCGCAGTGCGTAGGCTCTTCGAGCGGGAGGCGTCCAAGCAGGAGCAGCGCTGGAGGAGTGTCCAGATGCAGCTGAACCAGCTCAGGGAGGACGTCGAGGCTGACCGGAGGCCTTCATCTGCACCGGATCCGGCACCAGCTCCGGCATTGGCACCTGCACCAGCACCTGCACCAGCACCTGCACCAGCAGCGCCCATGACCTGGCCCAGGGCGGCCGTTCCCAGGCTGGAAGAGGATGACGACATTGAGCAGTACCTCATAACATTCGAGAGGTTAGCAATGGCTTATCGTTGGCCAAGAGAGGATTGGGCAGTCTTTCTAGTGCCCTACCTCACCGGAAAAGCACGCAGCGCCTATGTGGCAATGAATATGGATCATGCCACGGACTATAACCGAGTGAAGGAGGCCATCCTTCACAAGTATTCAATCAATGAGGAGGTTTACCGGAGGAGGTTCCGCGAACCGGACGTCAGACCTGGGGAGTCCCCCCGAGAGCTGTACACCCGCCTTAGGGATCTCTTTGAAAAGTGGATCAGGCCGGCGGATAAATCAGTCGAAGAAGTGGCAGAGGTGCTCATCCTGGAGCAGTTTCTCCGGACCCTGGCTCCAGACATCCGAATCTGGGTGAAAGAGCACCAACCCCAGAGTGGCCAGGGCGCAGCAGAGCTGGTGGAGAACTTCATGGCGGCGCGGCGAGGCCAGAAGAGTTACCGACAGGAGTCCTACTCTATTCCAGCAGCCCAAAGTAGGTCTGGGGGTTTTGGTCATGCGAGTGGTCCAAAGACTAATGAGCCCAATAGAGTGCCTGCCCAGAAGTCGTATAGGTATGACAAGCCTAGAGTAGTGCAAGGGCAGAAGCCCGGAGGACCGGTGGTCTGCTTCTATTGCCGTGAGGAGGGTCATATTAAGCCGGATTGTCCCAAATTGAAGCCTAGACTCTCTGGCCATAGCTGTATCCCGAGATCAGGGGAGGGTGATACAGGTTTTGGGGGAAGACTGCAGACTACCACTGTCCTAGTTAATGGGAAGGAAGCCACTGCCCTGTTAGACACCGGAAGTACCCAGACACTAGTGCAGCCCCACCTAGTGAAGGCAAGGGATTTTGTGCAGGGTAGGAACCTCAGGATTCTATGTGTTAATGGGGATGAACATGAGTACCCCACAGCTGAAGTCTATCTGGAGGTCAGAGGGCAGGCGTACCAGATGATTGTTGGTGTGGTAGAGAGGCTGAGCCATGCAGTCGTCATAGGCCAGGATATACTGGTTCTGCCAGAGCTGGTGCAGGCCAGCAAGCCAGTTAATGTGGTGGTCACCCGGTCCGAAAGCCGAGCAGGGGCTCCTGGAGAAGAGACAGAGGAGCCTGCTGAGCTAGCTACCCTAAGGGACATGCCTTTTGCAGAAGGAGAAATCGCTCCTCCTGCCAGAGTGAGGGGTAAAAAGACCCGCATGCAGGTCAGGCGGGATAGGCTAGTGGGCACGGTGGAGAGAAATGCTGAGTTACCACTTGCAGAACCAGATGCAGATTGGGGTGATATCTCAGTTAATTTTGAGCAGTTACAGAGAGAGGATGCGAGTTTGCTAAAAGCTTATGACAAGGTCAAGGAAGTGGGTGAGACCTCCACAGATGTACCTCCAGCTTTGTCGGGAGAGAGCTACCGGGTAAGAGAAGGGCTGTTGTACCATCAGCCAGGAGAGGGCAGGGCAGAGCAGCTGGTTGTGCCTAAACAGCTCAGAGAACGGGTGTTAGCTATGGGTCATAAAATACCTTGGTCAGGTCACTTGAGTAATGCCAAGAGCTATGAAAGGATTGCAGCCAGGTTTTATTGGCCAGGGCTCTATATCGATGTGCAGCAGTATTGCAAAACCTGTCCCGAGTGCCAGGTAACTAGCAATAGGAGAACTAGCCCTTACCCACTGTGATTGGTCCAATTACCATTTCCCTATTTAAGGGCCTTTTCATTTGGTGTTTGGGGCGGAAGGTGGTGCTGGCTTGACGTGAGGCCAGTACGAGAAACGTATGTTTTGGTTATGATATGCTATGTTATGTTATCTTAGTTTATGTTTGCTGACTGATGCAGTCATTTCCTTTTCATTTTGAACGTTGCTCTATTTTTGTGAATGTTTGGAGAGATTAAAACTTCACTTTTCTTAGTCGTCAGTCCATTGCCCTCATTTTTGCCCACACTCGCGATACCCAGTTGCCCGTATCCCAGATACGTGGGGCGACCACGCCGGTCCCTCACACCACCTTAGTGCCCATATAAGGGCATAAGACAGTTCCAACTTCGAGAGGGCGTGATGAGCATAAAGCTAAATGCTTATGCTACCCTTTTTAGTTATAATTTCTATAACTATATATCTATGCGGCCAACCACAATGGTGACTGTCTGACTAACCTGGCTGACAGACTGGCTGACAAAGAGACTAGCTGCCTGGCAGACTGACCGCAGTTACCTGGTGTTTAAGCAGTCATGCTGGCCTCTACAAAATGGTTCAACCTTCCAAAAAACGATCCTTCCACATTATTCGAATGGGTTGTACTTCTAGGGTGCTTTTAGACAGAGTGCCTAGCCATAGTACAAGTGCACTCATTATTTGGCAGTGTTGATAATACACCCACTCAACTAATTGCTGTACTGAAATTGATGTGACTGCAAAAAAAAGGTTCTGTCTGGATAAAGGCAATGAAATAATATTGTTTTAATAACGATATCATGGTAACGTTTATCCATATCTGGAATTTCACGTTAATACATCCACTGTCTATAACTGCCAATGGTCCAGTCTAAATGATACCAGTTGACTACCGGGAGCAGGATGGCTCAGTCCTACCCAGTTCTTCATGACATGTGACTTAAGGATGACTTAAGGACGGCATAGTAAATACTAAAATAGTATATTCACTAACACAGAGGGGAAGACAGGTTACGGGTCGCTACCCCTGAACCTGCGTTCGAGGAAACATTTAAGATATTTGATGTTTGTATATATTCATATCACTTTTATATATTTATCAGTTATGCTGTAACTCTTTAAAGAAGAAAAGTACAATAAAATGCAACGTGTATTTTCCCCAATGTTAAACGTAGTCGGGGTAAAGTGTAAAGAATCTGACAGGCACTGTGTAGGCCGGTTAGGGACCGGAGTAACTAACATCAACGTTGGGGGGCATTCAATTAGGGTTTGGGTGCCTGCATGCCGATTGGCCAGTGACATTCCCTGCCGCTTCCCCGCCTCGCATTGATTGCACAACGGGGGGAAAGCAAAAGGCGGAAGTTAGCGATCCTCTCTCTCTCTCTCTCTCTCTCTCTCTCTCTCTCTCTCTCTCTCTCTCTCTCTCTCTCTCTCTCTCTCTCTCTCTCTCTCTCTCTCTCTCTCTCTCTCTCTCTCTCTCTCTCTCTCTCTCTCTCTCTCTCTCTCTCTCTCTCTCTCTCTCTCTCTCTCTCTCTCTCTCTCTCTCTCTCTCTCTCTCTCTCTCTCTCCAGTTGAGGGGGTCATTCTTGTTTAATTTTCACTCGCTCATGAGGCTTAACGCACCTGTCATCCTCGCCAGAGAAACTGTATCGAGAGGGAGAGCTGGAGAGAGGAGCTGTTGTCATGGCAACCAAACTTGCCAATTTGCCCCCACCTATACGTGAAGCGCAAGACAGAAGGGAAAGGAAACAATGCAGGAAAAGGTTAAAAAAGAAAACGATGGCGAGAGAACAAAAACCGTCGTTCTCTGTCTCATGTGGAGATAAGCAGCCATCGTGGGATATTCAATCCATGATCATTCCGCGGGGTTTATCCTTTATCCTAATCCAGGTCTGTTGTGCTTTTTGATAACTGACATGCAGTGTTCAGGTGCAAAATGTCTGAACGAGGGGCTAACACCCCACGTCCTTAGCAGGCTGGGGGTCTTTAGTGTCAACCAGGAAGTGTTCCTCTCCTAGTGTGTGGTGGTTGAGGGCATCCGGCTGTATGGTATCTCCAACCGGTTTGGCAGCCTCAGTGTACAGCTGAAACCCCAGATTACCCCGGCTATTGCAGGGAGCCATGAAAATCATGGGAGTCAGGCAGCATCCCAGACTCCAGGCATTTGCAGTCTTTGATGAAAAATTCATGAGACAGGCCCAAATAATTATCTCAGACCCCACCCATGTCCTCAACCCTGAGTACCAGCTTCTACCCTTAGGCAGACTCCTAGTGCAGGCTCAGCCGCTTTAAGAACTCCTTTGTCGCCCTGTCCATCAAAGACCTAAATGGCAAGTTAGCCAGAGGCTAACGTTGCTTTCCAAATGCACACATGTACACTTTTGACAATTCCATGTTGATGAGGCTGCTTTTTACTCTTGATGCACATGTTATGAATGTTATTATGATGACTACAGGTGTGTTGGACCATGAGCAGGGATAAATGTGTTTGTTAATGGCAGTCAGTAGTCTCTGTATGCATCTGAATGATTGAGCGCCTTTGATTTTGCTGTATGTATGTGAATGTTATTTTTTTTGTGTTATTTAACAGTAGATACTGCATGTGTCAAAGACAAATTTTCTTCCGGACAATAAAGTCAATCTTGAATTATAATGTGTGATTTGATTTGGTTATTTCGCTGTGGTATATGGGTTGTTTCTGTTGCGTTCTGTTCGTCAGTCAGTATCACAAGAAACAAACTGCATTTGAAGTCTCAGTTTGTTCATTCATCAAGGCTTTTTCTTTCGTTTTTCATCAAGCAAATGTGAAGGAAACTAAACAAGAGCACTGTCATTAGGATGTTTTGTTCCCCACACGTTCAAGAGAAGGGGGAAAAAAACAACCTTAATGGTGGTTTCTTTACAAAGCGTTGAGCTGCTGCTTAAATGGCGGTGCGCTGACAGACTTGGAAAAAGTAAATAAAGAAAAAAACAGGATGAGCCCTATCCGGCACAGCTGAGCTACTTTGCTGTGTACTTCCTCCCCTAATAGCCTGTGTTCAGCGCTACATCACATCGCGAGGACCGCCTCCATTTTGGAAGCATAAGAGAAAATAATACCTCATTACGATGAGACGTCGTGTATGAAAGGGCCACAGCATTTCTCACGGGAGACATGGCAGAACGTGTCGACATTAGCCCGGTGTTACGGTGTATTCATGTTGATTCAGGATTCTACAGAACTACAATTCTCGGGAGTACTCTCAATATGGCCAACAGAAATCCCATGATTCAGTCTGAGGTACGAGCCCCGGTGGTCCAAGCTCCACACCCCATGGCTCTCAATGTCCCCTCCTCCCGCATCTGTCTGGGAGGGAAACCTAAAAGGGGGCCACGGCGGACGAGGAGACGGTGGAGGGAGGGTGGAGGAGGCGGAGGAGGTGCAGGTGCTTGGAGGGGAAGGAGGATTGGTGGGAGGAAAGGGAGGAAGGTACCTCCAGAGGGCATAATTACCAGCAAATCTGTGCACAGCCACTATCATGGTGTTGCTGGGCGCAGCCGAGCGGTGTTATCAGGTGGCAGGGGTGGCTGCGCCCTCATTAACGACCCTCACCCCGGGCCGCAGGAAGCAAGTAAACAGGGGGGAAAAAAAGAGAAACGGCAGGAAAAAAAAAAACACAAGAGATACTCTTTTCTCTTTTTTTTTTTTTTTTGTTGACACACACGCATGCACACACACACACGGCCACAAACTCACAGACTGAAAATAATAGGCACGACAAATAGACACACATACACACAAGAAGCCGGAGATGTACACGTATGGGGTAGAGTTTCCTCGTGCCCTGGTTTGAGATTACATAGATTAAAACAAACAGCTTGAGAGGCGAGAAAATGATTTTATTGAACCCGCCGGCTGAATGTGTGTTCTCTGATGAAGGAGAGTTGTTAGAGATACAACAGTACTGTTTCTTGCGGGTCATTTTGTGCATTATGCATTACGAAACAACTGGATTAATCAAATATTTTAATAACTTCTAGGAGTGGTTTAAAGATCTTTTCGACAAAGAACCCAATGCCTAGGACAGTAATGAAAGTCAGAATTAGACCTTGGAGTTCTGTTTGTTGGATAATGTGGTACATGTTAATAGTAGGGCACTTCACTGTTGTATCTCCAATGATATTGATGGTCCAATATATCTATGAAAAGACTAACAAACCCACTGGAGAAGACTGAATGAAGAGTATTGAAGTAGTCTGTAACTGACTGGACACTAATACCTTTTTTATATATATATTTTTAAACTATTTCCTTTGTGAACAGAATATCAAAGGATACGATAACACACATGGAACAGAATGAATCAAGAGTATTGAAGTAGTCCATACATTCCTAAGCTCCGCTGCGTTTCCTTTGTCGAGTTCATGCATCTTTTTTTTTCTAGTTCTGCACAGGGTTGTCGACGCCAGTTGCCACGGCAACCCGGGCTGTCATCACACCTTGGTTTTTGTACTCTGTTTCATAACTTGATAATTAAGTTCTGCATAACACTGCTTAAGTCCTGCTGGCACTTGGAGCCTCACAAGTGCCTGCATCTCCGTCTCCTCCTCTTGCTCCACTCCTGCACAACCTGCTCTTGACAGGAGAAAGAACACAGCGGCCCAAGAATAACAGCCAGCCCACCTTCTCCAGTGGCTGGCTCCTCTGTCTGCTCTGAGTCCGAGGGATAAAGACACATCTATATATAGAGAGATATGTACGTCGCATCTGATATCACAAAGTAATAGGACGGATTCTCTTTGGCTTCTGCATCGTTAGTCTTGCTCACGGTGAGGCTGGGAGCGCCTCGCTTTCAAAAAATGTACGACGCCCTTGAATGTGTTTTTTCATTTCCCGTACACAGACGCCAGCTACTTGTTTTGCTTATGTGTGCTTGCTTATGTGTGCTTATGTGTGCTTGTGTCTTTGTTGCTGTTGTTTTCAATGTTTGACTCGTATATTTCTTTCCCGTCTCTTAACTTTGTCATGCCTTGTTTGTCTCTGCGACGACAAACCCCCAAATTGTCCCCTGTGGTGCAAGGAACATTTCAGGAGAAGTTTGTTTGTTCGAGATATTCCTTTTGCATCATTCTCCATGGGACTTGAATGCAGAATACGACTCTGAATCAGGCCCTCTGCTCGCAATTAGTGTCCTCGGATGGCTTGTTTCCCCCATACATTTTTAATAAACTGTTCTCCATCAGAGACCAACACACACACGCACACACACATAGGCCCTCGTAAGGTATAGGGAATACACCAGCTCCCAATACACACTGTGATGATGCTGTCCCAAACCCAATTACTTAGATGACATCACTTTTTTTTTTTTTTACAGATTATTGACCTTTAAAGGGATACGGCGAGATATATTTTTTGACTTCTTGGGTTCCAAATTCATCATTGTGTGTCCAGAAGGGGGCCCCGGTCTGAAATCGCTTTGTCAGTGTTTTTCCTACACCATCATAATTAATGTTGCTCCAGGAGCATGGTTGCAATCACATTGTTGTGGTGACAAAGCGTTGTGTCCAGGTGAAGAGACAAGAGAAACACTGGAGCGTGACTCCTTGCTCACACCTGGAACAAAAGGTAAGCATAAAATACTTTGTTTCAAACATCTATAATAACCCACACTCTAAATAAGACGCTAACATTAAATTGTAATATCAAAGATTTAAAGGAGATAGAGATGGCTTGAGGTGTGAGGCAACAAGCACAGAACACACACACTCGCACAAACACACACACACACACACACACACACACACACACACACACACACACACACACACACACACACACACACACAC
This sequence comes from Gadus macrocephalus, assembly GCF_031168955.1. NCBI lineage: Eukaryota > Metazoa > Chordata > Actinopteri > Gadiformes > Gadidae > Gadus > Gadus macrocephalus. The sequence continues at coordinate 3,852,431 of NC_082390.1, read as the reverse complement.
ACACACACACACACACACACACACACACACACACACACACACACACACACACGAAAATTGTAATATAAGACGGAACTCTGGAGAGAGAGCCCAAGTCTCTGTCTATATTAGTTTGCACAAAAACCCACTAAGCAAACACCAATAACTGACCATGAAGAATATTCGTCAGTAAAAGTTAGGGATAAGGTAGAACCTGCCACCAACGCAGATGCTACAGCTTGTGATTCGATGAACAACGAAGCACTAGCTGTAGATGTTCACAAGTTAAGTGGTCGTTTCACTTGGCCTTTTTTTACATTGGTTTCAGACTATTCTTGCATCATACAAAAAAAGATTTCTCTGTCTATCCATCTAACTGTATCGATCGATCCATCTACCAACCTTTCTATCTATCCTTCTTTCTCTCTCAGAGGTTTCGAGATTTCTTTATATGTTTTATTTATTTGTATTGCTTAATGCAGCATACCACTCCCATTGGACCCAATAGCTGAACAAATGGCTACGTCCAGCCCACGTTTGACCATGGAAATGCAAAGAACCAGATAGCCAAAAATGAAAATGAATACACAGGGGGACAGTTTTGAAAGTATTATTTTGATGTTTTGGTTATTCCATATGCTAAATTCTAATTAATACACCACGATGTTCAACCATGCGATATGCTACCAAATAATACAAACATTAAATCGATGGCTGCTTTAGTCCGTTTAAGGCAGGCAGGGGTTAAAAAAAAATTGACAGCTGAGGGCCAATTTAGGAAGCCAAAATTTGACTGAGGGCCGCCAGAGGAAAAATAAATTGGCGGGAAACGTGAGATGTACATCACGAAACTGAGGTTCATCCTTTCAAAGTAATGTACAGTCGGATTAAAACTAACAAATTTAAAAGGATTTAATTGAAAGCTAGAGAGAGTCGACTTTTCTCTTTATATTTATTTATTTTTGTTTAAATTAATATTGATATAATAAAAAATAAAAATAAAATTAAAATCTTTTTTTTTTTACTTACATCTGTATGTCATTGTGGGCCGCTAGGAATGTTTCTGCGGGCCGCCATTGAATAGAGACTTTATGGTCATTGCACATGTCATTGCACACGCGGGCCGCACTTTGAGAACCAATGGTTTAAGGTAAGAATAATACACATTTTTAAGAATTAACTATTCATGTTGCCTGGGGGCCATCGTAGTTTGCTCTCTAGAGAACTCTAGAGGATAAATTGGTTTGAATGAAAAATTTATAAAAACAAAAAGCCTTTCCACTCATTGCTTTCTGATCTCGAATGAAGTCATTAAAAAACAACATGTTCACTAACGTGCTGCTGAGAGACACATGTAATTTGAGAATGCATGCACTTTTATTGTTTTCCACTTGTCGTAGATCATTAGTAGCACTGGCAGTGCTGGTATTTGTGTCGTTTCACATTTTTACCTCAATTAAATAGAAGAAAAGAGTGGATGAAAACAGCAAAACTATTTTGCCATTGGGCACAATCTCTTGATGATGATAGCGCATTAACTGTACATTTTTACCGGCTTCTCTTCCAGTTAAAATAGTGCTCATTTCCAGTGCTTGGATTACTTTAAAAAAATGTACTGTTGCAATGTACACAGAGCAATTTAGAAAACGTTGTTTTGCGAATAAGGACTCATCTCAATTAGCCAGAGCTGACTTTCCAGAATTATTATATTTTTTTGTGTTAGAATGGTTTGAATTCTCTCCATTTGACTACCGCTCAATTATGTAGAACCACAGCTATGTTTGGATCTATAAGGGTGTCAGTGTATCAGTGACTGCATTGACTAAAGAAACCTGGTGTCGGGGGTCTCTCCATGAAGCCATTGGACGAGGATTGCCCTTGGCACTTGGATGAGACGAAAGGCCCTGCTGACTGGGCACCTGGTGCCTCGACTTTGAACTGGCTCCAGCCTGACGGAATGCCCTTCCTCCAGGGGCAAGCCTGGACTGGCACTATAGTTTTGGTTGTAAACCATGTAAAAAACATCTCTCAGAGAGACAGAGAGAGAGAGAAAGAGACAGAGACAGAGACAGAGAGAGACCTTATTCGGTGTGAATACTTTTTTCAATTGCTGTCCAAATGTTCAATAAAACAAGAGTCACAGAGCTGTTGCATCGATTTTGATCTGTACAACACAACATTGTCTGATTAAGTTGTTTCAATGAGTGGAGACAACAAGACAAAGCAGTAATACACCAGGCTTGTCCTTTTGGTTAAGGGAAAGCCTTGTGTACCTATTACAACCACCTTTAAAAGGTTTCGATACAATGACAATGGGGGGAATTCGATTTTCCACTTATTAAAAACGTAAACAACATGGATACCTTGGGTTCCAGCAGCATATGGAAACATGAACAAAACAGTACCGCCTGCTTTGTAACAGCCACTATAGAATAGTTATTTAAACACAACGTCAACAAAGGTTGTTTCAGTAGCATATGGCAAAATTGAAAGCTAGGGTATGCAATTTGGAGAACCAGCCAGAGTAAGCTTGATTCTTCAGGCCTCCTTCCAAAGTCACTCCATCAAAAGACGTGTCTAGCTCTCTAGCTTTAGCAGTAGGTCTGCCCAGCCTTGTGGCTCCGGGCATGTGCCATGAGTGAAAAGGAAGAGCCTACAGGAAGCAGGGTAGATAGGTAGACAGAAGAGCTGGGTGATGAATCATTTTTTTTTTTATCGTAATTCGAATTAAGGGTTTAGGCAGATTTTTTTTTTTAAAGAAAATCACTTGTTTTTTTGGTTTTTTTTCAACATAAACTGAGGCACGCAGCAGACAGAGTGGAAGACGTGTGTTATTTATTTTTCTTTTGTTAATCATTGATATTCTTCAATTAAAAATCGATAATCGGGTTTGGTTTGAAAAGATCAGAGATTTCATTTTTAGGCCAAATCGCCCAGCCTTAGTTGACAGTGTTGCGACATCCCATTGTTTCATTTGGGCCGAACGAAATGCTGGGAAGAGCTATTACAGGCCGGCGACAGCCGCAGATGCCAGATTTGTTTTTTTTTGTAAGAGCATTGGATTTATTGATTACTGCAGGGATGCAAAGTGTATTTCAACAAATATGAAAAGTATACTTTTGCTTTGCATTGCCTTGCTTTGATTCAACAGCTCGCCGCAAGCAAAATTAGCCTATCAACATGAAAGCAAATTGTGACGGGGCTTTTTGTCTCCCAGTGTGTCGTAATGAAATTAGCAATAAGGTATCTTTGTAATGAGTGTTCTCATCAACGTGTTCACTCGAGATGCGTTTGGACACCGTACGAACGCCACCCAGGAGTTTGCAGTAAGGGGTCTCCCTTTGAAGCTGTAATCATTTTCAACAAGCCATATTGTTTTTGGCCGAAGCTTTGCCCGCCTTAGAGAGGCGCAGGCTGTTCAACAGCGTATCAAGTGAGCAATCAGTGCACCTCAGAAGCTGCAAGGGTCGCTGACTTTGTGTGGTATTTTCCCCACATTCATTCCAGTATGTACACACAAACATATATACACATATATATATACACATATACTTATATACATATATACTAGGGCTGGGCAAAGATTAAAAGTTTTTATCGCGATTAATCGCATAGTATTGGTGAGTTAACTCACGATTAATCACACTTTTAAAATTATATTTTTAATCCACTCCAATTGAAGTTAAATGAGATTATCAAAAGGAACGACACATTATCATTCATACCAAATGTACTTAATAAGCAAAAACTAGACAAGTGATCTTGAGGGAGTTTTATTGACTCACTCAGTGTGGGTTGAGGATGAAACCTACGGATCACCACAGACTTGGGAATTGTAAACAGGCTGTCACTTAACTCAAGTGTAATTGAATGTAAAGTAAGTGGAACTAAAAACAAAAATGATTTCTGATATGAATGTTGACATTCTGTGGGCAAAACCTTTCAAAATCAAAGAAAAAAAAGGAAAAAAAAAGAGATTGTGCGTTAATGCGTCAATTTGTATCAAATGCGTTCAAATAAGATTGCGTGAACGCGTAATTAACTCGTTAACTTGCCCAGCCCTATGCATACACATTTTATTCGACTAAACACGTTACTTTTTTTACTTTATTAAGTACAAAATCCGAGTACTTTTCAGATTGAAGGGCATGCCAATCCGTGCAATGTGGACCCTATACAATTTCATCCCCCCATATATATGTGTACATATATATATATATATATATATATATATATATATATATATATATATATATACATATATATACTGTATATAGCTATTCAGGAAGGCTTGGCTGGCTAAAATGTTATGACTGTCCTTCCAAAAGTAAGGATTGTAAAATGATTTGAATCCCCTTGAGCAACTCCTCTCGCCTTCACACCGCAATTCCATCTCCAGCTGGGCTCAACGGGGAAAGAGGTGCAGTAGTTAAGGTCCACCTTCGGAGGATGGCCGTTCATCTATGTTGTTGCCCCAGTTGGCACAAGACCTTCCGACAACGTGTTGAAAAAACTCAATGACACAGCCTCTGCTCCTCGCTGGGACACCGTGGAGGCTGGGACAATGGGTCAATACAGGAAAAACAAGCCACACATGTGACTCGCAATTACGCATTACATTCCCCCGCCCCCCCACCCTCTCTCACCCCCTCCCCCCACCCTCTCTCACCCCCTCCCCCCACCCTCTCTCACCCCCTCCCCCCACCCTCTCTCACCCCCTCCCCCCACCCTCTCTCACCCCCGCCCCCCACCCTCTCTCACCCCCTCCCCCCACCCTCTCTCACCCCCTCCCCCCACCCCCATTTCAATTGGCCTTCCACAATGTCAACACATCCAAACCTTTCCTCTTCAAATAACAGAAAAACAAAAAAATCGACCGTGTCTAAGAATTAGTGAATGAGACCAAAGTGGTCAAACTGTTGTTGTTTTTTTTGCAACTGAGGAGATGGAGAGGAGGAGGTGGGGAGGAGGAGGTGGGGAGGAGGAGGTGGGATAGGGAGGGGCTGCGGAGAAGGAGGGTGTATAGAAGGAGCCGAAGAGAGGGAAGAGAATGTGGGGTGAAGGAGAAGGGAGGAGGGTATAGGGAGAAGGTGGAGGAGGAGAAGTTGCGAAGAAGTAGGAGGTGGGGAAAAGGAAATGGAGGAGGAAGAGGAGGGGAATAGCAGGAGGAGGTGATGGGTGAATGAGGAAAAGTGTTTACTCATGCTTCGTTTGTTTTTTTTGCGAGGGTTCGGTTCCTCCCTTCAGGGCCTTCCCTCTATGTAATGCCTTCCCTTCCTCTTCTACTACCTGCAATTAGCCTTGTGCATTAAACCACCCGCTGACGTCGGACTAATGGCAAACATCACACACACTAACACACAAACAGAAGAAAGGATTTAGCTGGAAGACAAGCAGAAATCCTGTGTGTTTACTGAAATCAAACAGAAAACGCTAGCCGCTATTTCTTGAGACTGTTGAAGTACGGAGAAGAGAGCAAAAAAATGACGTTTTTATCTGTTTTTCTAATCAAGGTTATTGCTCAAACAAAGTGTGATTGTGTCATCATGAAATAGACTATTTTGTCAGAGAACATTATTTTGTGTCCTTAACAAAACATTGATTACACTGATCACTGTTGCCTTGCTGGTAAAGTAAATCCTTTTAAGTGATTTTAGCACACGCTTGTATCCAAAGTGTATTAAGTTGTATTAAGACGCATGTTATGAAGGCAACATGGAAAGCATCGTCATCCCAAGCTCAAGGAGGCCTACCGGTAGGTTTGCAGAAATAGGGGAACCCAAAACCAATTCAACACCCTACAGTTCATCACCTACACCCCCCTGTTGACTATTTAGGCTGCAGAGATACTGAGAGTTGCTTTGCGCAATCTTGTGGGCAAAACATTCATGATGAAACATGATTGCCTACTACACTGAAACACTGTCATCCTCACAAGGGAATGGGCTCACAGTGCAAAACCAAACTATTCACTCAATTAGTTGTTTCTAATGGGCTTTTTGAGTTTCTTGCCGGGGAAAGGTCAAGCCATTTGCACAGTGTCATTGTTTTGAAGGGGAAGCATAATGAGGGCTGAAATTAGCATCATATTTAGCTAAATAGGTGGCAGAATAGTAGAGTATTGGCTAGGGTTTTACAGCCACACACCACCGAAAGGTATTCATCCCGAAGATGCCAAATCTCTGCCTGATCCTTAATGACATGCATCTTGATTCACTGTTTTTTGCTGTGAATAAAAGTACCTACTAAATTATCAGGGTGATGGTCGAAACTTAAATTATCAGGGTGGGGTCGAAACACCATGTACCCAAAAGGTACTGGTTTTGATTTCAGAGGAAGAGGCTTTAATCTGATGCGACAAGATTAATTTGTCAACAATGAGCAGGTAGGGTTGAGGCTAACTTGCTCAACGATTCCTACAGGTAGACTAAGGAGAACCGTTCAATCCTTCTCTTCTTACCAGCCCACCTGTACACATACGTCCTGAAATATCCTCGGTCAAGATGCAGTATGCCAAACAATTACCACAAACAGCATGAAGGTTGACCATAAAGGCCAGACAGGAACCCATAAACACAGCAACAGTACTGATCCGTCAAGGAGATGGTCAGAGCAAAGACATTCCCGACGAGCTGGCTGTCGCCTTGCATGGTTGACTCCGCCGTCGGTGTGTGAATGTGTGCGTGAATGGTGAATGTGAGGCAACATTGTAAAGCGCTTTGGGTGGCCGATGGTCAGAAAAGCGCTATATAAATGCAGTCCATTTACATTTACATTTACATTATGGCCGTCACTAAAGCACTCCCCTATACGATGCTAATCCCTCTTCATAAATACATCACTTTCACTTTCTAGAGCACATATCTGCTGTTTCCATGCAATTTTCAAATGGGCAAAAAGCAACGACTCCACACCTGTTGTGTTTCTTGTCACACTTGGTTTTGTTTCATGCAGGAATCAAAAGGATTAACGCCTTTAATCAGCACTAGAACCGTGCGTGACATGCTGTACATTCACCACAGTGCTCTGAAGCAATGGGAGGTTTGAAATAAGAAGAAGGAAAGGTGCAACTAAACTAATACATTGCATAGCTAGAGGAGATGTGTGTAATTACAAAAGATCTATTGAAAATGTAACTTCCCCAGGCTTATTAAAACGACGGCTGGGGAGCATGTTTAAGTCAAATGCTTGGGAGATTCAGCTCTCTATATTAGTTATATACTTTTGGTCTTGGTTGGTTTATCTCCTCATGTAGAATTTTTAAGTATGATAACCAATGTGTTGTCCCCTCCGCCAAAGTCTGGACGCGCTGCACAGTTGACTTTACAGAATCCATCTCAACCCCTGACTCTTTGATGTCGAGATGTGCCTAAATCCATGCACCCTGCTCAAACCCCCAACCGCCATTCCATGCCCTGGTGTCCAGAGTTTCTGTTGGTGGGGGGGGAGTCATTAACCCTAGTCACTGCCTCCGAGCCCCGCATGAAAAGAGTGAAACATAGTCAGCCTCGACGCCCTCTGACAGGGACAGTGAATAACAAACAAAAAACCATCAAAGTGATGCATAGCATCCACATCATTGCTTTGGCTGATATATGCAGACTAGCTGCACTGCTTCACACCCCAAGGGGGGGGGGGGGGGGGGGGGGGGGGTTGGGAATGTGGCTCTAAAGCCAGATGCACAAAAATGACAAAAGTTCTGTCCTTTTTTAAACACTGTTGACTTCTCCGATGGCACAAATGCAATATAATATGTTAATTATAACATAGCTCGTTTTAGTTAAGTAAACAGCATTATGTGGTGCGCGAAGACACCCTGAGAACAAATTAATTAAGAACTGCAAGGCAAATCTAATTTGGATACCATAGATTCTAGAATAACAGAGCAATAATGGCTCTGCAAATAACCATGGGACATGAAAAATAACAGTTTGACGGTATTGCCACCCAGCAGAATTGGTAGCATTTTGATTGTCTTCCTCTGAATGAGATGGCTATCACCCTCAGGGGTGTGGGATTGAAAGGCAAACAATACCAAATACCCAATGCAATACAGCTCTATTTACCTTGAAAAACATATGGAAAGTTGAATGGATGGGAGGTGAAGCCCGGGATTACCTTCCTTGGTGGTTCTGTGTGGGAGCAGGCACACAGGCCTACTTTATGATTGGCACACAGGCTACACAAAATTGGCTTTGATCCATCTAAATACATGTACATAGAGAGATTGTAAGAGCAAGCTATAGGAATGGTGTAGAATTTTTTCCTTTAAAAGTGAATTCAGAGTTATCTTGGGGGAATTATGAAGACATAGAAGGAGAACACCACATTCAGCAACAAATCAGACATGCCCACTTGGATCCTGCCCTGATTGTAAGATGCATTGTCTTTTCTTTGTTCAACTCCAACCTTGCTTTGAATATGGTGCACGCAGGGCCGGCCCTGTACACCTGGGGGCCCTAAAGGTACGGCCACACCAACCGCGTTACTCGCGTAAGACACGTATAAAATCGGCAATTTTTCCATAGGGAACCATTGGTTTACGCGCGTATGAGGCGCGTACATGAGTTACATGCGTAAAAGCAACATTTTACTCGCGTTAGCGGCGTATGAGCTGCGTATATATACGTGCGTACATATACGCGCGTACGCGAGGAGTTCAAAAAATTTAACTTTTTACGCTCATACGTGTGATGCTTAGCCGCGATAGCCAATCAGCGTGGAGCTTGACCCGACGTCACTGGCAGAGAGTAGTGACGCTTACACAGAAGCATACGGCCGACATCTTTCTTTATTCTGGGTGGAAATAGTAACATTACGCCATTAAATGCGTTTATGGAAACATTTTTAGCGAGAAATGTGCATTTTACTTTCATAATGTTCGCTCTGTGAATGTGAAGGATGTTTGGTTTGATAGTTATGACGAAGAGTGAACGCTCCGTTCACTTGCATGGACAGAGTCTCTGGTTGCTAAGCAACCTCAACGTCTTGGCGGACTATTTCTCTGCTGATCAACACTACGAATGCTGGAAACACACCAGACACACCATGTGAAGTTATTTAACCCGATTATTGTTATTTATATCAGAGATTATTTAATCTAACCCGATCCAAGCTCTATCATGCACCCAAACACGGCGGCGTTTGGGTTTCCTTCCTCTGACTCCTAAATCCAGCGCAGCCACAGGCGCGTAGCTGCGTACGTAGGACCATTTTTGACACAAAATGGTCAAGCAACATTTTAGCTGCGTTACGCGCGTACATCTTTACGCGGGTATGCGTTTGGTGTGTTCGTACCTTAAGCAGGATCATTTTGGGGCCCTGCTTTGCGGTTGATAGAGTAGTTTTGCCTGGGGCTACCAAAGGGCTAGAACCGGACCTGGGGGAGAGAGTCGGAGAGAGGCGATGTCGGACACAGGTAGCGAGCTTCGTTTAGCTTTGTCATGTAGCCTATCGTCATCATCGCGGTTGCCAGTTTGGGATCAGTCGAACCAGAGCCTGCGCTGAATCAAACATCATGCTCCTTGCTTGTTGCCGGAATCACTTCATTTTAGGTTATCATGATCAGACCTCTAGACAGTCTATGGGACAGACAGACACAGTCAAATGTGTAGGGTTGCCAGGTCAGTCAGAATCACTTCATTTTAGGTTATCATGATTAGACCTCTATACAGTCTATGGGACAGACAGACAGTCAAATTTCTTAATTCCACCATTGTTTTCTTAAACTATTATAAGCTGTATGTTTAGAATGTTTCCTTTCTTGTTAAGTAAATTGCTTTTTGAATTAAAAAAAAAAAAAGATTTATATATTAAAAATAAAATACGCTAAGCAGCCGCTTAGTTCGCGGATAGGGAGGGCCGGCTCTGGGTGCACGACCAGATTATTGAAAGTGTGAAATGATTGTCTTCGGTCATGTGATGCATCACATCTAGTCCCTTATGACTATGAAAGAGGTAGAAAAATGCACTCTGTTGCTGTTGGGTTGATCGAAGGAAAAGCTGGGTATATGTATATACAGGCCCATTATCACATAAAAAATTGGATTATTAATTGCTGATCATAATGCAGTGACAAATATTGTCATTAATGCTACAATGTATGACTAGTTAATACCTTTTTACCTCATTGATTGCTGTAAAACGTATATTAAACATGTCACGTTAACTCAAACTAAAACTGTGATGAAGTATTCATTTTACAATCTGCATTGAGTTCGGCCATCTTGTTAAATCGAAAATTTAATTAGAACCAAGTAGCATGCTTTTTTTTATGCTATAGCCAAACTACAGGGACAACCCTGCTTTTGCTTGTTGTACTAGAAAAAAATCTGAAGCATTTTTATTTCCCTTAGGGGCTTTCATTTCTCAGGCAGACTAATATCCACTCAGCAGCTATGCTAGCACGACCCGACATGACCGTTAACCGTTTCGACTCGCTCAATCAACAGTGGTCACCTAATTTGTTGTGCAGGAAAATAAGATAGGTATCCAAACTGTTTCCCTTTCAGTTTCTCTGATCACGAGTTTCAAATTACGCTTAATTACAATTACCATAGCCATCTGTGCATAATCATTTCCGCTTCAAGACCCCATCCATTTGTCGATATTTAAACAGGGGTAGAACTCCAAATGTCAGTCTTAACATTAGTGTTGGGGCTAATGCTAAGGTTTTGGATATTTTAAAGGCAGTTAAGAGCCCCCCAATTTGATTCCTATTCTTAGGCTGTGAAGACGCGTGGTTAAATGTCATCGTGTGACCTGAATTCTGAAGAGGATTTACCGAGGTGATGCATCACCAGATAGCACCCCGGATTACCGAGGCCCTGAGTTAGTGAATGTAGATTGATTGACCATGATTAACATTTTCATTTCCTAAAGAAACCCAGCATCATTATGTTATCTCAACATTAAGTTGGAGATTGATTTAACAGCTTTAAACTGAAAACCAAATGACTGGATAATTACAGCCACCTTGTAAGTTATTGAAACCATAGAACATTACTGTAATTCAATTTCATGGAACATATTACTGAGTGGTATTACAATGCAGAGGCTAACAATGAGGAGAACTGCCACGACAGTGTGACCACCTCATTGTATTGTCATCGATGCAAATCCACTGTAATGTTAATGTCTTAGTGAAACTTACATTTATTAACACTGCCTACTTAATAACCTGCTTAGTAATATAATGAATTTTCAGATGGCCAGACGGACAAAATCAACAGACGTACAGTCCCACCAATTTCAACAGGGACACATGTGTGATGTCATCTCGGCAGTGTTTCGGTACAAACCCCAGCAGCAAACCAGGAAAGTATTCTCTTATGTTTGATCTATAAGTTTCACCCACTGCTAACTGTTTGTAGAATGCATGAGGTGTCCAGCCTGGTTACTCGATGTACTGTACCATACTTTAAACAACTTCAACGTGTAATTGTTTGATGGGTAAGTTTCATCCCCCCCCTGACACACATGTCATTTGGCGGAGCAGCATATTGTTATTGTCCGACAGCGTGATAAATAGGAGCAAAGTTCATCCACTCACACTCTAAATTGATGGTCTGTGTTTGACAATACAATCCAGTTTGTGAGAGTCACTTTTCTTTGGGAATACACTTTTACACCGTAACCCCCAAAGAATGATGTTTCTCGATGGAGGGTTTTTAAATGTATGATTCTGCATAAAATATTGATCTGCTGGAATCAAAGCTGCAGTGAGATGCATACGATTAATTATAATGGGCATAAACAAACCCTGTCAATGGAAAAAACTGCGATGAACAGGGGCCAATGAAGAGCCCCTAATTAGACGAGAGCAAGAGAAACAGAGCAAGATTACCATGTAATTATCCGGCGCAAAGTAAGACATCAATCCACATTAAATCGAAAAAATATGCAAAACATCGATGGCATCCGATATGCACAGCATTATTTTGAAAATGTTTGCTTGGAATTTGTTCATAAGACACATCATGGAGTTGTGGAAGTTTGATTGGTTTTCACCAAATTCACTTTTAATCTCCAAGTAGGGGAAAAGTCACATTCTGATGACTGTACTGTCGATGACTAGCTTGAGCACAACATTAGAACAGCCTTGTTAAGACCCATGTTAAGAAATGTATTCATTCATATATTGCAAAACTCTTGGCCTATACAGATGAAAAAATCCATCAATAATTGCTTTGATCAACAAGGTTGATGTGATGGTGTTTTGAATGTTTTATACTGTATATCCTGTCTCAGATGTACAGAGTATATTTTGTATGAGGAATGAAAAAATATCCCACAGCCTTTTTGTTTTAGTTTTTTGTTAATAATGTGGTGGGGATTCATCTATTCAGTGTGATAATGGGGTGGCATTATAACGTTGTTCACTTAAACCTCAATCAATCACTTTGATCGATTCCAAATAAGGTTGTGTATCTGCAAAGTCTGATTGTTAATTCCTTGTGTCAATGATGTTCTCATCACCAGTCCACAAAGGTTAACTTTGAAAATGTTAACAGTGTTTTCCACTACCTACAGCACCGCACTCGCTTTGGGAGTCCTCTACGAGAGGAGCGGAGCAATTCAGTCCCACATGTAATTCTGATCAGATTTTTGTCAGTCAAACAATTCGGAATGAGAATTCTTGCTAACAATGTTTTAATCCGGGCTCGAGCCCATAAATGTGACCAATGGGACGGGCCTGTGACGGGTTCAAACAGAACATGCACAGGTTTGGGTAGGGCTGTTTCATTGGGCCCGTTATAGTCTGGTCTGGTCTCCGCAGATACCTTGACTCTGTTGGTTGTAATGTCACATTTGGAAGCTCAATCTGTACATTTTCCCAAGAAAATCTCACCAGAAGTAACCATTTAAAGGGTTATACTTCAACATTTTCTTCCGGGGGGGCAACCCCCCGGACCCCCCTAGCATTTCGAGGTTACCAACTCACAGCACCACTGCTACAAAAAAATCCAGGGGAAACACTGCCGCTGAGAGAAAAAACGCAGTGGGACAAGCCTCCTGAGACAGTGGGCTCTGGAGGCTTTTCCAATCCTGGGCCTCACTCACAGCACCATCACGGCCACCCAGGGGGCGCTCATTTGTTATCGTTACGAGACAATTTCCCTCTGTCGCTTTTGTGTTGTTTTCTGTGTGTTTCTTCCCTTTTTCACCAGAAGGAAACCAAACACCCTAAAGAGAAAAGACCGTCAGCACCATGAATCAGGTGCATGGGATTTCCATATGAAGAACGAGCGGGGGGGGGGGAAGAAGCAGATGTGTCCCAGCATTACTTGGGAGAGTCATCATTCATGTGATTTGTTGGTCGGGAATGTTTGCGGCATTATGTTTGTTATGCACTATGGCAAGGCATTAACCCTCCTACTAATGGATGAGATCAATGGATTCCAGGTGTCTGTGCCTATACTAGGGCTGGGTAAAAAAATCGATTTAATCGATTTTGGATCAATTTAATTTAAATCTTGCAATATCAATTCATAGGGCATGAGATCAATTTTTCCCCATGAATGTTATTTTTTTGTTATTGTCTTTATGAAGTTAACCCCAGTAGTCTCGTGCATGATGATGCAGCAGCACGTTTACGTCAGGTTGACGTTGAAGCGCACAAGCGTGCATAGACAAAATGACCGACCCAGGTAAAACCCCGCTCAGCAAGCCGTCCCAAGTAAAGTGCATCACACAGTGCATCACACAGTGCAACGTAAACATCTGACTGAAACTGTTATCCCCTTGATGTATACATGTGTGAAAGACGACATCCTAACGAAAATGCAATGGAATGTTCAAGTAAACTTTCACTTGCAATTCCTTTCTAATTTCAAAATTGCACTTTTGAGACTAGAGACAGTTTTGGCTACAGCTCAAGTTTAAACAGTCCAATTTACAAGTTTGCACTTAAAACCTGTTGTTTAAGGTGAGAAAAAATGAAAAAGAAAGTAGGTTTGTATTTTGTAACACAGTTGAGCCATTTTCATTATTTAAGAGCAGATTGAATCGAATCAAATCAAATCTCGATTAATCAATTCAGAACCTTATGAATCGAAATCGAATCAATTTAGGAAATTGGCCATGATACCCAACCCTAGCCTATACTGCCAAGAACGTTGCGTAAACCTCACTACACAAGACATTATCACAGACCATATATTTAGGAAGCACTAAGACTCGACAAAAAGTGTTTGGAAAACGTGGAACTAGCGTGTGAGGAGAGCTTTAACCCCATGGAGCTGGCCTAATGGAACCTCTGGTGTTGGCCTGATGCCACTATATTTACTTTACTGTTTAGTGTTTGGACTTGGAGTGATTTCAGATTTCAGTTCAAACAACATTCAGACTGGTAGTCCAACACGCTTAACACTAGACTACCCTTCCAATAAAAAACAAGTACTATATAGTCACGTGTTTTATGTATCAGCAAAATAAATTGCAGTTTGCCAGCAGGGTGGCCAGTAAACAAGTATTTTTGATCTTTAGCTGATTCGGCGTCTAACTGAAGTTCCAAGACTAGACGAGTTTGTATTCTGATCCGTCACAACTTATCTCTAAATTAGCATTGAAACCACAGGGTGTACCAGAATCACAAAGGACCTGGTGTATTTCCATCAAGTTATGTTGTGGCTACAGGCTTTGTTTATCAAAGAGTCTAGATCTTTGCGTCTACAGTTTGCTATGCCTCCCCTGTTGGATAGTAATGTGGCACTCCTTCCTGAACCCAGGGGTCCAGGGTAAGGCAGCAATCCACCGTATTACCATGTCCTCGGTTTACTCATTGAACCTCTAACGTGTCGAGGTAGAACACGTCTCAACCGGGTGGCCCGCTTCTGTCAAGACAGTCTGAAACGAAGCCTGCTGGGATCAATTAAAAAAAGTATGAAATGTCTGTTGAGTTTTCTGAACACAAAGCTGTTTGTTGTTATCAATAAATTGAGACGGATGGACGAGCAGAAAGAAAGAACAATACTGTTTATCACGGAAGGGGATTTCAGTTGTAACAGCTGCATACACATCAGTACTAAAGGTGAAAAATAATACAAATAGAAATCCAGTGAACCACCCCTGCCGGATGCCCATTGGTCAGTCTCCTGTCCCCTGCAAACTCAATTGATACAACAAAGGCGCATCAGGGGTTACCTTCACCGGACCGGAGTGGTAAACGGGCTCCAGCGACAGCCAGAGCAGAGACCCCTGCAGTGCAATGTACCTTAAGGCCATGGACCCCAACCCCCCCCCCCCCCCCCCCCCCGCAACCCCCAACCTGCCATGCGGAGCGTCATACTTCCTCTGGGACCCCCACAGCCGCTGGCAACACATTTCACTGCGGTTGAACTTGTGATCCTTGTGGAGGCCATCTGGGAGAGTGAGGGGAAAAAAAGGGGCCAGAGGACAAGAGAGGGAAAAAATAGTGGCGGTTCCCCAGCTAATAACAGTGGCATGGCGAGTGGCTAGCCCGTCGCTACGCTAGCTACTCACGCTGGCCCCCAGCACCGCAGCCAGTCTGATTGATGCGTTGAGAATTCCATTCTGTCACTTTAGGCCCCACCAGGGTAACGCCCGAAAGCTTCCTCCTCCCAGGCCAAGACAGGGGTCTGGCCCCTTGATATTTGGAGAATGAGTAGGGGGTCAGATTCGTGCACTTTCTGCCTGCCATGCATGGCTACAGACTCGCCGAGTGCTTGACATGTGCTGAACGCTGTAGTTTGCAGATGTATGCGTGTTTGAGGGTTGCCTTTTTTTGCTTTACTTTGCTTCAATACCCTTCAAGACAGATGACACAGTCCACAGTTCTCACACTGTTGTGAATGGCAGGAACACTGAAATACAGTCAATTAAGAGGAATTCCAGAAAAGGAGTTTTAATACTGTGAGCATTATTTTAACACTTCTTCTTTGAATAGGATGTGGTAACAGCTTTATAATACTTGTGTGAATTCATTTAGAATGAATGCACAACAGCAGTCTTCGATCACTTATGGCTTACTGCATTGACAACAGACATAGGCTTCATGCGACGCCAAGACCGGACTTGACTTTAGACTTTACTTAGGCGGGCTGCACAGGTATAATAAGGTCCGTCAAAGTACCCATTTTAGCGTTACATTTGTTTTTCTGCCTGAGAAACAACCCCATCCGCCATCAATAGTATTACACATTGATTAAAAAAGAATCTCCAACTCCATGCAATCTCCAAACATCATGCGCAGAAGAAAGGATTGTTTTTTCACATTTCCGCACTCAGAAGACTCACAAATCAGAAAGGTAGGCCAGAAATACCAAAAGAACTTGAATCAAAATAGTAGTACTCGAGAACTGAAAAACGTCTGTGATAGTGCCCGCCAATGTACAGTTCAACCTGTATAATACTCAGTTTATCTTACACCTACAGCTCCCCTGGCCATGCAGTGTTTACCTGCTTTTTACTGTTGTAGAGCTACTGGGATACACTAAACAACGATTTGAATGTTATATCCATAGGGAACATTTTGAAACGTTAGACGTTCTCTGGATTAATTGCAGTTTAGTTTGTTTATTGTTAAGGGCACGGTAATTGGTTTTTCGCCTATTGTGTAGAAATATTGAGAGGTGGACTGCTTCCCAATGGATTCAAGTTAATTTGTCTAATATTGGGCCCTTTGCTTACTTTATCCAAGTCGGTAAAGCCCTATGGAATTTCCTTTTGCCCATCCCTGATTTAGATTCACAGAAGAGAGACTTTATGTTTAACCTTATTTAAAAGTCATCTGTATATATTCTGAAGATCCTAGATGATTTCCTAAATCCTGCTTTTTTGTTTAGCGATTTGTTCATTTTCCCTGCAATCATTTAAAAAGAAATGTATGGTTTATGGGCCATCTGGAAATCGCCAAACACCAGTGAGTAAATGTTTGGGTGTACTTATCAACGGCGTCCAAATGCAGCTGCTGGCTCGATAAATAGAGACCAGAGCCAAAAAGGTAGTAAGTATGTTTTGGCCTGTACAGTGTTTCAGTATTTCTCGAGACTGAAATTTGCTGATTGTTCGTTGGTCTCTATCGAAACGAATTTGTATGCTTCATAAAAGGCAGTAGGCTGATGTCCTACGTATTGCCCTGCACCAACGTCGATTCCTCTCATGGGAATCGCTCCATGGCCTTTGACCTGACCACTCGACAACACAACGGAATAAAAAAGAATATCAGCCAGCCAGCGTTAAACAAGATGACTATTTAATTCAAAACAATCACAATAAAACCACATGAACAGAAAGCGCATTCCAGAGGCATTCGACTGTTGAAGCCGAAAGGGTCATTGTATAAGACATAAAGACAGCAGAATGAATGATGTCTGACGGATAGGAGAGATGTTTTAAGACTTCTCATTGGAGGATTAGAAAAATAATTATACTTTTAAACTTGGTGTAAAGAACGATGAAAGAAAGACGGCAAGCCAAGGTCTTCTACAGCACATCCTGTGTGTGTGTGTGTGTGTGTGTGTGTGTGTGTGTGTGTGTGTGTGTGTGTGTGTGTGTGTGTGTGTGTGTGTGTGTGTGTGTGTGTGTGTGTGTGTGTGTGTGTGTGTGTAGGCGTAAAGTGAGTGGAGAGTGGATAGTTCTTCGGACGCAACATGTGACAGCATGCACACTCTACCTCAACACTGTCACACATTGCATGTGCCATTTGCATAGAATTCATAACATGTATTGGGTGATGTATACGTGGAATCACAATGTGTGCTTGTGTGCTTGCGTGCGTGCGTATATATGTGTCCACATTCTCTTCAGCCGGTGCTCTTTTTTTTCTCCCCCATAAACCTCATCACTTCCCGAAGCACTCTTTTCATCCCAGGCCGCTGATTTGCAGGGTCATGGTGTGCGCGGTGAGTCTTATTTAAAGTAGCCCTGGCTGGGCTCACAGCTGTGTGACTCAGCTGTTTGGAGGCTATTGCAAATGACCCGGCCTGCCGGATAGAGCCGGCGGGGACGGAAGGAGTTCTGGTACAATTAACCGCAGCGCTTCTCTAAAGGCCCTGGAGCAGGGGCCCGGGTCTATCCATCTTCTCCTCCGACCCACTGCAGATCCCAGAATCATTTTTTTTTTTATAGCTCTGGGCATGTGAATAAAGTGTTGATTGTTTTTTACTCTGATAATACCATTCAGATGAATTGCCGTATAAATTGTGGATCAATGTGATTCACTGACGAGAGGAATCATCACCCTGTCTTGAATTAGGTATTTGGGAGTCCAACTGTTAGTGACATTTTAAGACAGATTTTCGTTCCATTCCATGGCTGAAACCCGTAAATTAAATGTGTAGGTACAGTGATCCACCTAAGAAAAAGTACAATCCAACATTTGTCTGACAAAAGCTTGGTTGGTTTGTACCATCTTTTAACAATAAAATGTATCTGAACTATTAAACTATCCTATCTTGACTCAACAACTACACCCCCCCCCCACCCTGATGACAAATAGTAACGACAGACTAAAGGTGTGTTCGATTCCCAGCCCATACAATATAATTACATTCTAAGTGGCAGCATGGTGCGTTTGACTCGAAATGCTAGAACTGACACCTACCCCGAATGATACTTGGTTCGATCCCCCGATGTTGGCAGCCATTCCTGTAGGTATCCTTGAGCAAATGCGTAATCTTCCCCCCTCGATTTTCACCACTTTCTCCTCAAGAGATACACCAGAAGACTGAAACTATTTTTCCATGACCCTTTGTGGAGGCAGTTTATAGAATGACGATGGAATTCACTAAGGAATATGAACGTCTTCTTTTCAGTGTGACCGATAATGACCTTGAGTTTAGGCTAGTCGTTATACTACTACAATGTGGCCCGGGAAAGGGAAGTCTGGGGCCCCCTGCTTGAGCTGCTCCCCCCGCGACCCGACCCCGGATAAGCGGACGAAAATGAGATGAGATGAGATGGTTATACTACCTTCATGGAGAAAGAAACGTTATGAATCAGCACATATGATTCATTGGCAAATACAACACCCTGGCTCTATCTGAAGGGTTCAGGGCTGACAACTAAAGCACTGTAAGAAAAAAATTCAAACCCATAACCCATTTCAAAACGTTTATGTTGAATGTTCAATGCAAGGAATAAAATGATGAAGGTTGTATACCGGCTCTGAATGAACGGATATCCAGGGCTGAGCTACCTTGAGCTCTGTTGAAAACGCTCATAAGGAAAGTTTGTGGGGGGCCTATTATAAATTATTGACACATGGACACATTTCTGTGGAGCAAACTATACTCGATCAAATACAACCAATCCTTTGGTCCTATGTATCGAGGCTACTGGTAAATAAATAAAAAGAATCCTCCGTTGGCTGCCAAGGTCTTCCGTGCTGCCCGGTGTTGAATATAAATTAAAGTAACGACTGGTATTAATGCATGCTTGTTGGCAACGATGTCAAGTGAGTGCCAGAATCATATTGTGGTGTTGGAATTGGACAATGAAAGGGAGCCTGGTAAAGCTTTTCAATATAGCCTACCGGAAAGAACAGTTAACATTCTGACCCGCTTTAATTTCCCAGAATGCGTGGTCATGGTGGGTGGGCCTCGCCGAATGCCACGGTGTACTTCGCACGCTGTTTGTATGTGAATCTCCCTCTATATATCTTTCTCTAGAGAGGCTGTGTTCATGGGATTGTCTCTCTTTTTTGTGTTTACACTTCTCACATGTGTAGGCACGTGTGTGTGTTTGCAAGTGTGCAAAAGACGATAGAGCAACCAATTAAATTAACCAAATTTCAAGATTTACAATGCTTGCCTTTGAGTCCTGAAGGTCTTAATTTTTCCCCCAGTAAATCAGCCGCACAGCTAAAACCAAAATGGAAATGTCAGATACTCAGTATCTGTCAGTTACTTTAGGAAGTAGAAAGAAAAAAAATAAGCTTCTGGCCATCGAGCAGTGACACATCTCAATGTGCAGAACTCACTGTTTTGAACAGCCCCATGTTCAACGGGCTGCCTGCAAGCAAATGAAAACGGAAAAAGATACGTGCGAAGCCCCCATAGGCGTAAACACATTGCATAATAGGTACTTTCTTCCGAATACTAACAGCCCCAGAAAAATGGCTTATTATTTCAGAGGTTTGAAGCGCAGGGGGTTGAAATTCAGCCGAAGGTAAATAACATACCATTGCATGTGTATTATATAGTACATGTATTTGTACTATAAACGGAAATGGGACCGTGCACGATGAAACTGTCGGCACTCTCACAGGCTACCACTGCCAATATTGAAGGTCTCTTCAAGGTTAATCCGGAACACACTGCTATCTTTTGCCTTCAGGTTAGCGTAACTGGGGCGTGGCAAGGAGTCTAGCTGCTTACGGCACCTTAAAAATGGTCTATTCAAGTACAACTAAGTGTTAATTGAAACCGGGTTCCCCAAATACCCATGTTCGCCAATGAGACGGAGACGTGACTTTCCCCAAAAACAATTATAGTTTTTAACAAGTAAATGATAATCAAATGAAACGACCCAAACAAAGCAGCAGTGACGAGATCTAGGGGAAGGGGTATTAAACACATGCTTAGCCTCATAAATAGACAGGGGCTACAGCTTAAACCTGGCATTATTAAGGATACCTTGAGTCTCGACAGCCGTACCCCTCACCTTCAATGAAGTAAAATTGTCGTTTAACTTTCAGGCGTGTCGCGTCGCGTAAAGAACGAAGAGATTATCACAATGAGCCCAAATATCGGCATCACTTCCTGTGACATCGACGGCGCAGAAGCTCCTAGCAGCTAGCGAGCTAAACGTGTGGCTCATTAGAGAAGCATGTGTCTGTGATAGCATATATTCCCTTGCTCTCCTGAGGGACAGTAGCCTCGCGGTTGCAAAGGCTCTCTGCTATCTCCAACCACCAGGCTAGCACTTTGTGCCTTGGCCTCCTGTCAAACCCATGCAGAGAGCCACTTGGTTTAAGGAATGAGAGCAGTTATTGAATAGGAGCCTTCTAATTAATGTGGCTTCTTTGCATTGAGGGATCATTTGCGGTACTCAGCTGTCGCCCCGCATGCAGCGCTTTCTGTGTACAATATGGAGCAGGTTACTGGCTGTTCAAGGTTTCCGGATGCTTCCATTCAGAGGCAGTTTCCTTTGCCTGATACAAAAAAATTAAAGAGGCTTTTTGTTCACGGTGTCTGTGTTTCTCTGGAGGTGGTACACATAGTACATTCAAACACAATTTAAGCACAGTGATACAGCAGCTGTAAGAACACCAAGTACATAGTACATAAAAAGTAGAAAATGGCCAGCCGTTACAGAAAAAATAAAGAAGATCTGCATCGAAAATGTTTTAAAACCTGTACATTCAAGTAATATGTATGCATTGGTATTTATTTTAATGATCCATCCTCTGGAGAACATTTAACCATTGCAGAGCTGCTCGATCACACACTCTACTGTTTAACCCCCGCTCTACCGGTGGTTATGCAGGATTCGAGATGAGCAGCTGAATTATTGAGGGGTGCTTTTAAAATGCCAAAGAGACAGACCATCGCATGCTATACGGCCTCATTATGTAGAGTCAATAAGATGTTGTGACTCAAAGATCTCTCCTCACCCGGACAGAATTCTTCCTCTCGTATTTGCTCTGCGTGTTGCTAAGCAGCTCCCGAGGACAGTGATAGATAGCCTGGTGACAGCGATAGGTGTCTACCGACCTGCTCAGGGAAGCCCACCAGTCAACCCAGACTCACAGAAAAGCGTTGTTCTCTGTCTCCCCACACTGCACGCCAAATAACGTGCTGAGCCTTCAAAACTGAAGTATGGGAAGCAATCAGGGTATTCTTATTCTTAGTATGTATGTGAATTGGTATGCTACCGGCATCTATCGCTATCTGCTCTCTCCGTCGAGCACCGAAAAGCAAACTGAATAGTAAGCAATTGAAATAGTAACCAACTGTGGAAAACTGCAGTGCAGATGTACCGAGCACCTGTTTAACCACAGTACAAGGCTTTAATTGAACTGAAGTGAATGATGAGAAGGATTATTTTTGAATGGAGGTAAATTGCACACACAAATCCATTTTGAAAAGGAAACATCATAATGTGTCATTAACAGGGACGATTGTGCTTGGGATTCTACCAGCAGGAAAGCTTGTTAATTTGCCATCATATTTCTTTTGAGGGGGAACCTAACATGTTGGCAACATCTTGAATGTTATTAAAGAAAGTGTCAATCATAAAGGCCAACATCTGGAATCGTAAAGAAATTTGTCAATCATAAGTTAGGTTTGTTCATTTCAATTGCAGCTCAATTGTCAGCAGATGATGCCACGACAACCTTTCACATCTGCAACACATAAATGTGTAAATAGCATTCATCGCTTGTCTTGATCCCTTAGTTTTTACATATTTCCCCTATTGTTTCTGTTTGAGGGTGACGTAGCATGGTAGTATACAGTACGTCGGGGACGTGAACACTGAACTAAATCATCATGCCTGCCGATTGTTCGCTCCACTGCTCCCCAACAGGAATTCAGGATCGGCTTTAAGCGACGGCTGAGTTTTACAGATCATTGTGATGACTTCAGTTATGACACCCTTGCCTGTTTCATGTTTCCCGTCTGAAAGCTCATATTTGTGAATGACATAGGTCTTAAAGGATGTCTGCTCCTTGTATATGACAGCATGTCTTTATCAAAGCTCTCTGCAAACAAGAAGCAGACTTTTGTGTCATTTGTCACAATAATTATGGGCTCTGAGCTTCAGGGGGTTGAACACCACCAGTGTTGCTGTGTGCAGCAGTTTACAGATTCAATGAATGACCTTTTTTTCCGGGAGGATCGCACCAAAACTGAAAGAATGACATTTATTGTCCCGGTTAGAATAATAACAATAATACCAAATTGTTCTTTGTCACTGCTGCGGAAATTACGCATAGATTAAAGGAAAGAAAGAAAGTGTCAATGATAGAAAAATATGTGCAGAGATCTTGACAAACAATGAGGGATAAATAAACTCTCTAGTCTCTTATCTATTGCTTAAAGTAACATATACATCCTATTCTAAGAGAATAACTTCAAAGAGAAGGCCAAGACCTGGGGCTCTAAAGGAATCGATTTCCTTCTGAAAAATAGGAAAAAACTCTTTTGTAGGTGAAGGCAGAGTGTGAGTGCCCCAAATGAAGTGAGCACCTTGCTGTCTTATTCCACACCAATCCAGTGGTGTCCGTGTTAGAAGGCAACATTAAGGGTGTTTTCACCCTTTTTTAGGATGCTACAGTAATGCACTGAAGTGTCCCTAATAGGCCTTTTACACATGCACCGAAAGTCTGACAGTTTCCGGATCATCCAACCCGGAGGGGTTGTGTGTGTGAACAGAAGCGTCAGAAACAGCCCCTGCAGAGTTTATCCCACCAGGCCCCTAGTGTATAGTCCGGTGAATCTGAGGGCCAGGGAATTCTCAACGAGCAATGGGAGCACTGAATTTAGCTGCCACCTACTTTTCTCTTCTCGCTTGTATTTTGCATTCAAACTGTTTTCTGCTTTCCGTTCTTCTGGCTGTATTGCGGAAATTTACTAATAAATTCCGGATGGATACCAACGCAGAAATCATCATGGAGTTGGTAGCGTCACCCGCCATCTTGGATGTGTTGAAAACAAAACACTGCGACCTCCACTGCATACCTTTATGTCCTGTCCTGCCTCCTACCAATCTGCCCGGACACCAGCCTTAGCCTAAACAGAGTATGTCCAATGTATATGTCTCAGTGGGACAGTTTTCATGAATTCATCGGTTGTTACTTCTGCAACCCTCTCACAAATGAGCCATTTTTACTAGTGCTGTCAAGCGATTAAAATATTTAATCGCGATTCATCGCATTGATGTCATAGTTTGATTAATCGCAAATCTTTTTTCTATGCTAAATACCTTGATTTCTTTGTCCCATTAATTGTTCTCATTTTAATGCTCTTATCAACATGGAGAAGTGCATCGGCTTGCCTTGTGCAAATGTTTTTTTATTGATAACAACATTGGCCTATACTCATCAAAACAGGACGATACAAAAAAAAAAGCCTATAGTGCAATTAAACGATCAACATACAAACATACTGCCTTGAACATAGCAGTCAGGCTACTGCTTCTTTGTTTTGAGCCAAAGAAAAAAAAATAAAAAATGAACGCCGTTAAAATCGGTTTGCGTTAACGCCGTTAATAACGCGTTTAACTGACAGCACTAATTTTTACATATGGGGACCTCATCTAACCATCTGTTCCAGTGTTCCTCAAAATTTGCAATGGCCTTGCCATGACTTTTTGTGTTTGAGGACTAATGTGTTAAGCTCGGCACTGCTGCTTCTGTCTGGTTTGGGTTATCGTGCGCATCGTTCGTTTTTTGTTTTAATCTGCTCTTGTTTCTGTCCTTCATGATCCGGTGGAAAGATACAACCATGGTGCCAACACTACATTGGAAATATTCAAGATGCTTGAAACACACAAGCATCGGTTTATCTCCTCTGTACATCCCATCCATCAACATACGTCCGTTCTGATAAGAGCATTTGGGCGGCAGTGACACTGGGGTCGCGGTGGCATTCACTCCTCCAGCAGACACATTTCGGCCCAATCCCATTTCTACCCCTTACCCCTTCCCTTTACCCCTCCCCCTTGTTTTGAAGGGGGAAGGGGAAGGGGTAAGGGGTAGAAATGGGATTGGGCCTTAGGCCCAATCCCATTTCTACTCCTTACGCCTTCCCCTTAGGGGATAGGCCTCTTGCTAAATGGATACCAGTGGGGGGGCGGGGGGGGGGGGGAAATCGGAGTTCAGAACCCAGCACCTCTTACCTGGGCTTCCTCACCAGCCTGAAGCACTGATAGGCTATCCTACTCTGACCGGACATCGCAGAGGGCTGGGGGCGAAGGGGGGGGGGGGGGGGGGGGGGGGTGCTGACCATGACCAGCGCCTCCTGGGGGGGGGGGGCGAAAGGCAAGGGAGGGAATGGCGGACGCGGGGGAGGGAAGGGAGGGGGGTCATTGCCCATGGATCCATTATTATCCGGGGCAGATGAATGTGACAGGTTATTAATGAGGCGAGCGCGCTCCGCGTGCTCATTAGATAAGCATGAGGTCGGAGTCTCCTTCAATCAGCGCTCTCGGGCGCGACGGAGCCCCCGGTGGAGCGGACGGAGACCCCCGGGCACTGTCGCGGTGCGTCTCCCCCTCAGCGGGGACCCTGGATAGCACAATATGGGATTCCTGTCATGCCTCGAAAAAATTATCGAGGGGTTTTAAACTTTGATCCGCGCCGAGAGGGGTGACCGGCGTCACACGGTCACGCGGCAGTGCACTCTGGAGGGGCCTTGAGTGATTGATTTCGAGCTCAATCCTCCTCATCCTCACTATAGTATTCAGAGAACAACTCCAGATGTTTCTATTAAAAGCCGAGGCTATGAATAGCACATGTGCAGGAATGAACATGTGACGCATTGTTCACTCAAGAGATCTAAATGCTTGATGGCATTTTCATTTGGAGCTTTTATTGTGCCATAACTTTGTTCTAGCTCATGTATTTCCATGATTTTATAACCTATAAACTGCATCCAATGAATGCAGAAAATGCCTTGATTACACATTCATGGAAGATTTTCGACAAGATTTCGCTTTTGGAACACTTCACCGTTATCAAGCAGGAGATGTTCTTCCTGCATCTCAGAGACGTGCTGCAAGTTCCTGGCGGTTCTAACTCGAGTGTTACTCCAATGATAAATATATGTCAAGGCATTTGCTGTGAGACACGGCATGGCAGGGGCCTCAGGCTGGATACATCTCCGCTACAAAACTGAGAAAAATAGGCTTCATAATATGCAGTATAATATATTCAGACTTGAATATCTCTCGGTTTTCCAAGGCTTCACAAACAAAATAAACAAACTAAACAATCCGATCACATCCACAAAGATATCCATTTAGGCTCCCCATTATGACATTGTAAATCATTCTAGATTAAATTAGGTTGGGTTTTACCGCTGGTTTTTAGTATGTATCATCTACATTTGTCGGTTGGGCGTAACAGGCTTTCATTGGGTTCTTGCTTGTTATTTGAATCTTAATAGAAACAGATCTGAGGTATAATGCCCTGCTGATTCCTCTGTGATCTGGAGGTCAGGTTGCACTGACCTTGTGCTGCAAGAAGTAAAGGGACTAGCTCGGTGAGGGGTTGTCCTACTCGCCTGATTATTGGCTACTGGCCTCGAGGTCATCCACGCTGCTGTCTCCGTAGTATTGAGTAACGGAATGACAGCCTGTCAATCAGACTTCGATCTTGGTTGGGCATCTAAAAGGCTAAACTAAACGTCCGTAGCTTGAACACTTCTGTTGCAGAAGGCGTTCAAAGATCGACTGCTGTTCGGCGACTGAAACTGGCATTGGGCTGTTCCAATTGTGCATTCAAATCACGTGTAAAGTAATGAATGCAACCAGATAACGTACAAAGTCGTTTTGTTTGCGATTAATTTGGGTTGTGAAAGCCTCGCCGCCGGACTTAAATCCAACAGCGCCGTGACATGGAGGTCAAATCATCTCAATTGACACACTACAAAAAGGGGTCAAATATCTTCCACTCGTCACCGTGTGCTGATGTAGTGACAGATGGGGGGGGGCAAATCTCACATAAATACATGCAAAGCCTGGAACTAAGACCGCAAATTGTATCGGGCACGCGTCCACGATAGCCATCCTCTCGCTGACACAGGCATCTGCACCCGTGAAGATAAAAGGCTGCGGTTCTGGAAGGGGATCCAAACGCTCCTCAGAAGGAGAAGGAGGAAGAGGAGGAGGAGGAGGAGGAGGAGGCGGCAAAGGAGGAGGAGAAGCTCTTACTGGAGCTCTTGCTGGCGACCGCTTGACACAGATGAGCTCTGCCTCTCAGTCCCTTTCTGACAACCATTTGAGGGCCAAATCCCTAATCCTCTTCATCCAAAAGTTACAATCGTTTTTCCTCTGTGCAGGGCCACGAGTTCCATCAGCACTTCAGAACAAGGGGTTTCATATACCATATATAGAGAGAGTGAGTGAGCGAGTGTCCTATATATTCTGTATGCACACACACACAGACACACACACACACACACTTGGCAGCGGGTCACATTTCAGGCAACACAGAGCACTGTCTACAGGCTCATGGGGTCCGCGATGAAAAGACGAAATGGAGAGCAAAGCCTCCATGAAAGCTCAAAGCTCCATGGTCAGATGGCAAGCCGACGTGGTCAGCTGGCCAGGAGGATACACAGAACCTGCTGACCAGATCACAAATCGTGAATCCCCCCACACTATGCAGAAAGTGTACATTCTATGCAGAGACATTGTGTAAGATGGTTGTTAAAGATGGGAACAACCTACTTTTGCAACTGCACTGAATCTGTAGGGGAACCGAAACTGTTCACCGTGTGCGTTGGTCATTCCCAAGTACGGTTGCAGGAAATTGCAATAGTGGGTGACTTGGTGCTTTAATGTGATTATTTATTGGTCCATGCAATCATGCCATTCAACAACAACCCATTTAGTGATTCCTTTATGGGCTGTGGGCACTTAGAGCCATTGGGGGTACCTGGATGTGTTGGAGCAATTTACTGGGTTGTGCTAGTCAAGTGTGAATAAATTCAGGAAAGTTGCCAGGTAACGGACACCCAAAGGTAAATCGTATTCACTTAGCGGGTCGCAGGAGGAAGAACCAAACACCTATAGGAGCGATTGTGCATTTTCTGGTTTTTCCTGTTTCACCCCGAATCGTACATGTTTAAACTATGGCTCCCTCATCTGATCTTCACGTCTAGGAAGTACCGACAGAGTCCATAAACAACACACCAAAGAGATGTCCCACCATAACCCCTTTCATTATCCAGTGTTCCGTTCACAGAACTCATCCAAATGTACATATTAGATATTGATAATAGACCCGTAAATTAATTAAATAAAATTGTGAGAAATGCAGAAAAAAAAAAAGGGGTAACATTTCAATTTACAAAAGTGATACTGTACCTAGCATTCTCATACAACACTTTGCTATAAGAATGCTGATAAGGCTTTTGTCAAAGTGAAACATGAAGCATGGAGGCAGATGTAAAATTCTTTCTGCTACGAGCCCTACAGTGGTCTACTGCAGTTTCCCACTTATCATGCCAGGAAGACGGCTATTATAGATGGTGAAGCCAATTACTTCTTCAACACTATGCAATATTTATGCAACACTTAGCCACCGGTCTGGAGGTTAATATTTCATTCACAGATAAGACAAGAAGGCAAACCCAGAATAGAACTTCAAAGAAAATTGGTTAATGTACCCCTGCACCGTATGCAATGCATTCTGGGTGACTTCAATGAACCAAGAACCAATAGCAGGGGATAAAGGCCTGATTAATGAAAACCTTTTTTTTCTTTTTTTTGTCCCAGCAGGCGTCTCTATGCACAGAATGTGTGTGTGTGTGTGTGTGTGTGGGCCCACATGTGTCTTTGTGTGGGGTACACTGGATACTGCATGTGTGTTTGAGACGAAAGCCTTAGATGGGGCATTGATCCCGTTTCCTACCTTCAGTGTCCGTAGGCGTAAGGAGGGCGAGCAGGAGGATAGATTAGTAGCTCAATAAACAATCTGCTATTGTCTGACTCGCGTTCTACTACACCACAATTAAGCACTCAGCAAGTGCTGCGACTAAGCACAGTGATATATCACCAGAGTCATTTGGTCGAGGGAAAGTCCAGTGTGGCCAACTGTACAGTCTGTGCAGCAAAAATACTCAGGTTTTTTGCATCAATTTTAGTTTTTCTGATTTTGTCAGCAGTAATTATATGTGATGCTAAGTGAGAGGGCTAGGACAGACCAGTGTAAAGGCCCTGTATGGTACAGGCATCTTCTAGTGGGGACTGCATTCCTTTGACTGATACAAAACATCAAGCCATAGACTAAATAGTGTGCACTTTAAATAACTATTTTCTTTGTTTGTTCACATTCATTCTCATACACAGTTAAATGTACGTTACTCAAATAAAGTGTGAGTGAAGTATAAAGTTCAGATGTTGGGTCAATTAGAAAATGTTTAGGATATTTGCAGCCTTTGATTAAAGATGCAGATTTTTTGTATTGCCCACTTTCTAAACTGCATCAGGCTCTATGAAAGTTTCGATAGTGGAGTTGTCTTTGAGTGCCCTGATAGTTTTCAGTGCTGTTTACAATAACAAGTTAAAAAAGTAATAGAAATATGTCTTACCCATCAATGCATCCTCTGTATTCTCAAATATTTCTCTTGTTTCCTGAATGAATTGCAAAGGCCATATATCGCCTCAGGAATTCATTAGTAAGTAAGCTGTGTAAGCTGGTTGCGGATACTGAGAAAGTTTAGTCCTCATCCTGGCCGAAAAGTGGAAGTATATAATAGCAACACACACACACACACACACACACACACACACACACACACACACACACACACACACACACACACACACACACACACACACACACACACACACACACACACACACACACACACACACGTCTATAGACTTCCAATCAGCACCAAAACACATTTACACAGACTTCATTATCTGTATTCAGGCGACTTTCCTCCTGAAATGTGAGGTTTCAAGAGACCATGTTATTATAAGTAGGTTAATGGTTAAGCACAAATATTTAGATTTTGTTTTATTTAGAGCTTGAAGTGTAGAAGTTGCAGGTGCCTTTGATATTTGAGTTTGAAAATCCTCAGCTGTGGTCAGGAAATTACAAATATCATGACCTAGCCGTGATGATAAATGACACGATACGTCAAAACTTAGTAAAATATATATTTTGGGTTATAATTCCAAGGGAGGGGAGAAGAGAGGGATTCTATAACTGTTGTTGATTTCATCAAATGCAGATGTGCAACAGCGTTCAGCCAAGCAAAGGCCGATGTCCAAATAATGAAGTAAAATCTCAATATAACCCGGTGTATAATACCTCCTGATTAGAGTATGCTTGAATGGTCGAATGTAGCGTATAAACAGAATGCGCCGGTTAGATCAAGCCAAAGTCCCGTCCGAGTAATTTTTCTAAAATTATTTGTTACATTTTATACAGGAAATGCCCAAAAATCGAGAGTCAAGGGACACCATTTTGTGTTCTCTCTGCCAGTTTAATTGGCTGCCCCGTCATGTGTATTGTGTTCTTTCTTCCATTAAATGGCTGAAGTAATTTTAATCCAATAACAGTTGTGACAGATTACATGGAGTTTGAAAGCTGTGGGCCCTGAAGGCTAAAGCCCTGGCTCCAGCCGACGCCTTTAGGAACACTAATAGCACATTTCTTTCCCCACTAAACTGAGAAATAGTGCTCCAATAAAACGTTGGCAGTAAATGTTTAGGCCAGGGCACAACAGCCAATCATTTTTACAAGAAACTCAATTATCCAAAACCGTAGAGCAAATATACTATATATTCCATGCAGGTGTGAATGAAAGTTGGAATAGCATTAAGTGATTTATACGCTTATTATTTGGTAAAGTGACAGACTGATGTGTTTTTTCATGTCTAATTAGAGTCTATGGAATCACAGAAAGATTTGGCTTGTTCTTGTTATACCTTATTCACACTCGCTTTTATTTATGTTTCTAATACAAGGCTGTAGGTCGTGGTTATCCCCATCAGGCCTTTTCTTGTGGTGTATCATCCTATTATTGCTAAGGGATAACAACACTGAGCAAGCATAGCAAGCTGCAAGATAGTGGATAGGGTGTTTAAGTCCCTACCGAAAGTACCAACGTGTTTGAATTCATTCTGGGTCGCTTTGTGCCCTCAAAATGAGTTAATGGTCATCTCCCAGACGTAAAACCCCTCTTTGACTCCAGATTTGTCCCATTCAGTCAAGCCGCATTGCCTCCTTCCCCCAACCCTCGTCTCTCTGACTACCTGTGCCCACAACATCCCCAGTCTAGACCATAATCAATTACTCCCTGTCCTCAGGCTGAACTCTCACCAAATCATCTCTTTCCAAACCTGTACCTCTGCCATCATTTCTATCAACAACAACCAAAAATCCACAATCTCCAATCAACTCTCTCTATATTCCTCCCCTCTTAAACCACCATTCACCTCAGGACTTTTTACATCATCAAGATACAACTCCGACCAGTAAAGACGTGGTCCGCTCTTACATTTACCTCGTGGTTCAATTCTTATTTCGCTAAAGGCCTGTTGATGGTCACAAGGAGTCCATTTGTTCGGACGGTGCACTCCTACTGAGGTGGGCTTCAGAGTTCAGACGAGTTCATCCTCTGCCCGCAATCTCGGGCATATGTTTAGCAAAACAAATCCTTTTCGACCTCCTGTCGCCTTGATAGTTATAATAATGTTCAACCAAAATGCATTATCGCTTGCTGATTTGGTAATGATGCATACTAATCTGTAGTCACAATCGGGGCTGCAAGCCAAAATAAATTCTGCTCCTTTCCGACCCCAATTCGGGTTATCTCAGGTTTGGCTTTGGCAATACAAATTACGCAGTAAATACGTGCAATTCATGCTAAATTTTGAGACCACAGATAAAGAGGGAATAGTCATTATGGCCTCATGCTCCAATCATCAAATTATCGGCGGCACCAATTTCATGCGGCATGGCAGTTGATCTCATAAAGTTCAGCAGTAGGTACATCCTAACATCGGTTCTGGTGTTCCTACACCATGGTCGAAACCTTGATTCATTAAAAAATAATCAAGGCGTGTTTTGGAAAAAGTCCTCGTAGTGTTTGGTTTGATTGTGATGTGAGTCACCACCTAATAACTGGTGTCGAGGCAGGACTGCTATGATAATCTTCCCTCTGATGCTAAAGTCATGTGCAGCTAGAGCCATAGATGAATGCCAAAGGTTTGCTCACTGAAGTTACATTCAACAGAGTTTGACATTGGCGTAATAGTTCATAAACATTGACTGACTGAGGCTGGTCAAACTAACAAATATATGTCCTCATTTCTTTTAATTAAATTAAATATCTGAAAGACCATACAAATAATAAGAATACTAATACAATTAGTATGCTTAAGACTGAAAATGAAAATGAAATCTTATCATAATGTACATATAAAATTGAATGATACATTATATATCATTCACATTAATTGTGTAATTAAATCACAGTTGATGTTTGAATATTTCAAATGGATATGTTACCACATGTTTTTTATCCAAAGTGATAGTCACTTTGATTCGTGTGCAACTAAACTTCGGCATACAAACCAATTTTATACAGCCTCTCGACAACAATGCACCGAAACCTTGCCAAAATATGAATCAACATAATCCGTTCTTCACTGCCATAGGGGCCTTACGTTTCATTGCCCGTGGCTTGGAGGTCGGTCGACCCATGACCAGCTAAAGCCGCCATGGCTAAGGCTGTGACAGCCGGCTATTAAGAACAACCCGAACCCATCGCCGGAGCCTTGTCCTTTGTCCCCAAGAAATTCATTAGATTACACTAATAAGCCCAGATCATCGGGTTAGCAGGTTAATGCCACAGGTAAAGTACACTTACACCGTTGAAATCCACAGCTTGGGGAGAAGTTTAAATCCATCCCAGTGGGTAAGAATCCATGGTCTCACAGTCTCCAAGCAGAGACTAGGGGCTCTTCACAGAAGGGGCACTTTTATGCCAATTTAGTATTCACCGCATCTGGGGCCAAGGGGAGATTAATTCCTAGCATGAGGATTTATCTGCAAAGGCATGAAAGCAATCTCTTCTTTTAAATCTCAATAGCCATGGCAAAGAGAATGCCGGCCTTACATCAAAGAAGGATGTTTGCTCGCTTGGCCATTTGCAGTCGCTTTGATTAAATCCACATCAAGCTCACATGTGATCTTTATATATTTTATTTGCTTGGTGTTCACAACATTCTCCTCACTAACATCAAATCATCCTCGTATTGATCCAGCGAAACAATACGAGGAAATACACCTTCATTGAATTAACACCAGATGCTGTTGCAGACCACTGCAAATGCTGACTATTGGTTGATTTTCATTAAAAGAAATTTGTTGCAATGGTATTTCACTAAAGCCTTGGAAACATATTGGAAGTCAGACTTCTGCATGACCTTCTATGTTTACTAATACTTCTCTTTACTTTCCTACAGACTCTTCTCCTTACCAAGGAGAAGGAGGTTGAGCAACAACAACGGAGGCAGAGCAACAACAATAACAACTACAACAACAAACAATCATAACAATACACTGATTTGAAATATAAATATAATATATTATATCACATAGGTTATACGTTATACCTATATTTTGATGACATGTATTTCAATATGTTTTTTATGGGATTTAATTTTGACATACCTGATTAAATAAAGCTTATTGCCATCTACGTAAATATCCATCCGTCATTTGTGTGATGTGCAAAGCAAAGTGTGTGTTGCTGGACTTCCATGCCGATTGAATTGCTGTGGATCATGTGGCCTACTAACATGGAAGACAGGTAAGAGAATAAGCATAGGAAAAAAATTTATAGTTTGAGCAAGCAAAGGCGACATTCCTAGGGGATTTTGCAACTAAACAGAGAAAATAAAAGTCTGAAATAATTTATCTTCTGGAAAAGTAAACAATTCTTTCAGATTGCACCAGAAAATCAACTAAAACGGCCCTGCAAACGATCTATTGCAACTCGTATTTCAATCATTGCAATACCGTGTCATTAGTGAAGCCTATTCAGCACTGAGGGAGGTGATAATGTTCCCATTCCCATTTTAAATGATGACAGAATAACTCCCCTCAAATATTTATTATACTACATTATTTAATTATCGTCAACGGTTACTGCTGCAGTTTTTTCAGGCTCAGTGCAATCTCAGATACCCTTTGGAATAAAACACCATTAACATTAGGCCCGCGTGGTGGCTGACTGGCTGACTCATACTGTACCGTCCTCTTTTGCTGAGCTGATTATGCTCCCCTGTCTCTCCCTCTCTCCTTCCATCCATCCCATTCTCCGTCCCTCTCCGCCCCTCGCTCTTACTGCCCCACCCCCTCTCTCTCTCAGTCTCTCTCCCAGGCACAGTGGTCTGTCATCCCATCTTTTAGAGAGAATGGGTAATTATATAAACAGCTTTCAGCGAGGCAGGGATTAGGTCCCAGTGAAAGAGATGCAGTCGTGCACGTAGATATCACGTGTGCACCAATGTGCTTCAAGGGCCCGCCACGGAGCCAGAGAGATAGAGAGAACTGTCTGTGTGTTTTCGCTTAGTTTTTCCTTCCTTCCCTCTGTAGACTTCTGTCTGGTCGATTCTTTCTCTGGATATTCTTAATTTCTCCCTCTTTCTTCTTGTCTTTCCCTCTGTCTATTTCTATTTGTAGGTTCATCTATCGCTGTCATTTCTTTCTATGTTTGGTTCCATCTTTCCTTCATTTTATCCATCGATATATATTTTTTTCCTTGTCTGTTTATTCTCTTTCCGTCGCTCAGCCCGTCCCTGACAATCCGTGGTAAATATCTGTTCCCCAACATCACAACTGAAAAAGGAACAAAACGGCAACCAGGAAGAGAAACATAAAAACCTGACAGATAGAGAGGAGCGACGTGCGGCGACCCGCAGAGCAGGTTCAGAAGCCTGCTGAGCGTTCTCCAGGCCAGGAGCCCTCCTGCAGTGGGGTTACGTTCACAGACGGGAGTAAAGCGCTCAGCCCTGCCCCGCTCAAAAGCAGGAGAACTCCTCGTCGAATGGAATGCACCCCCGGCACTAATACATATGCCATCTATAATGTGTGTGTTTGTGGGGTTATGTGCTTTTATATATGGGCCTACTGGCTTGGGAAGACTTAGTTTCCCTTTGTGATTTCAGCACAGAACAAAAAGGTTCACAGTTAAACTGATGTTACATTTTCGGATAAGTGTATTGCAATTCTTCTTGATGCCATTGAGTTCCTAAAGCCAAAATCTAGTATAAAAGGATATTATTTTATTGTGTCTATGAACACAACCAGCAATACGGTCAACCTGTACTACACAGCCATTTATTTGTTTGAAATAATGAAGTATTGAAGTATTGTTTGGTATAAGAAATAGCAAAAAACATGTTTGCCAATGCTTGAAATTAGGCTTTCATACATTGCTGATAACTATTGCAAAGGCTTTAAGATGACAACATAGCATTGGACCAAAGCAAAATACACTATGACTGTGCTAAGATTTTACAAAGACAATTTGAAACTGAAGACCATCATTATCATTTGGGTCAATCAATTCCCTGGAAAGCCACCTTAGAAAACACTAAAACACAGCCTTCTTCTACTCAACTGGCTTGAATTGAAAGGTTTTTAAACTTTTACTTTTTAAAGTCTTCCAAAGGCTAATGCTAGCATTTTGTCTGTTGCGGGTTTTTTCCAAGTGTAGGTTTTGTCTAAGAGATGTAAATGACCAAGCAACCATTGGAACGCAATCAAAGTTGCTGAATCAGGTATACCAACTACTGGGTACTAAGAGTCTAGACATTACTTTACACCTTCCCCAGAGACAGATTAGCAGAAGGGTCTACAGCCTACCCATCTGCCATCCTGCTCCTAATGCCCTGCATTGAAATTTACGGAAAGTTGCTTTGCTAAAAGAGTCTGCTAAGTTTCTAAATATTGTTGTGGAAATATAGAGAACAGACTTTGGCTGCCTTTGTAATGCTTGTACTGCGGAAAATACTGCAGATAAATATGAAAAACACATTCACAAGCAATTCAGTGTCTCTCCCCAAACTAAAGATTTAGAGAATCTTTACATACGGTTACGTAAACATTTGTAATCATTCTCCCAAGGTAATGACTTTTACCTTGTCACCTGTGATTGCTTCAGCGCTTAAGCCAATAGCCTTGTCCATTATTTTGGAACCACATCCTGGAGTGCACAGTCCAAAGTCTAAAGCAATACTTGAAACATAAATGTTCCTTATTCCATTAAAATGTACATGTGCCTCAAAAAATTACAGTTCAAAAATTGATAAATTGGCCCATCAGAGCTTCTTCACAGGATGACTGGGTATTGCCTTCACTTTGTTATTAGTAGGAGTTCTCCTCCTTCTATGGAGAAAGATAACTCCCCTCTGAAATAGACTAGGAGTATTCCATGCTATATAACTGATATTTAAGGTGGCATCCATAAATCGACAGGTTAATAATTCATGCTCCTTTAAGCATGCATACTGCATTGCAACACAACCTTAATTAACCTTGTCAGAAACAGATCTGGGATCAGGTTTCCCGAGGCTTATGCATCCATAATGCACAGATGTCGGTTAAATCAAATTATTACACATAATCATTGCTTTAAATTACGGTATTTTAATGTTTTGCATAAGTTACATTGAGTGCACAACACTAGTTGTTAAGTACAGAAAGTTTTCAGAGTAGTTTGAATTACCTGGGTGATTCCATTCCGTTCATATTTGTGGGGGGGGAGTTGGAGGTGTATTCGTTCATATTTATTTTTATTTTAAAGAGCTCATATGCAGTATCTTTTCATCTATGGCAATAAATAAATGCCTATGCAAATGACTTCATTGTATTCATTAAAATACATTAAATATTAATAATGGTGATATAATACATCAATTGAACTGATTTTAGTTTTTAATGGCTTCCTCTGCCCAATTTATTAGGTTTTTTATATGATGTATTTCAGAACAAATTATCAATTATATCATGTCCTTTTTTTCCCCATGATATATCTTCAATGAGAAATAATAAGAAACATCATCCCAGTCTCCACTATGTGTTTGATGTAACATCATTGATGTAAGCGTGTGGTCCAAAACCCAAGTCTTGTGTTCATCAAGAAACCCCTTCATGTGGCTCAGTCCTACCATTTCATCCTCTTCTGAATCAGAGAAGATGGGAGTTTTCGGAGTACGGGGGGAAAGGGGATAAAGAAAACCTTACAACAATTCCCCCTCATTGGGTGGAGTGCACCATCTTAAAGGTCCCATGACATGCTATTTTATGTATTCTTTAATATAGGTATTAGTGGGCAACTAACACAGTATTCAAAGACGTTCCCTAAATTCAGCCGTGGTGCAGAGTTACAGCCACTCCGAGCCAGTCGCACATTGAGCTTCCCCCAAATGCGCTGTTTCGGTGGGCGTGTCAAGGAGGAGGGTGGGGGTGTGGCCCTGAGCAGCTTGCAGCCACCATGCGCTCTGTTTACAGTGGATGTATCGCAATGGCGAGCCGCACACAGCCTTTAGCCGTGTTCTGTAAATATTCTAGAACACACGGGAGTCCTGGAGCTCTATATCTAAATATTATCATATAGCCTACACAGATATCATATAATATATATTATCACGGCCAAAAGCTGTGTGAGCCGATATTATGAATCTCAAACGACCGCGTTGGGTTCTCCGACGTTCCTGGTTCTTCAACGTCCACATCAATATGAATACACACACTGTAACGCAAGTGTGTCTTGTATTTCCACAACGAGACTGTCGTGGGGGTTATCTGAGCCATGGTTGAGAAGGAATTGGGGGAAAGGAACTTTGATTTGACTCGCTGAAGTACATGAACTGCGACATGCCGCCGGTTGCCGCGAGGCACCATCGCCCGGCAGCGGGCAGCCGGCAGCAGGCAGCGCGCGGTTCAGTCGACTTCAGGTTGATGTGAAAGTGGAAGAACCAGAGACGTCGCAGAACCCGACAAAGTCGTTTGTGATTCATAATATCGTCTGGAGGCGCACACAATATGTTATATGATATAGATATCTATGTATATGATATTATTTAGATATAGAGCTCCAGGACTGTAACGCAAGTGACTCGAGACACGAGACTCGTATTGGGGGTTATCTCAGCCAAGGTTGAGAATGAATTGGGGGGAAGGAACTTTGGCTTTGACTCCCTCAAGAACATGAACCACGACATGGAGGAGAAAGGGATTGTTGGCGGCGAATGTCTCCCGCTTGAGCCCCGCTGAGGGACCACCGCCGGAGGCGGAGGTGCATAAGCGCTGCCCGGCAAAGATCCCTTTCTCCTCCTTGTCGTGGTTCATGTTCTTGAGGGAGTCAAAGCCAAAGTTCCTTCCCCCCAATTCATTCTCAACCTTGGCTGAGATAACCCCCAATACGAGTCTCGTTGTAGAAATACCAGATACGAGAGTCCGACGTGTTATGCGCCATCACACCAACAGCAGAACGGTTATCCAAATAACAAGGAAGTGTACAACACTTGCGTTACAGTCCTGGAGCTCTATATCTAAATAATATCATATAATACATAGATATCTATATCATATAACATATTGTGTGCGCCTCCAGACGATATTATGAATCACAAACGACTTTGTCGGGTTCTGCGACGTCTCTGGTTCTTCCACTTTCACATCAACCTGAAGTCGACTGAACCGCGCGCTGCCTGCGGCCGGCTGCCCGCTGCCGGGCGATGGTGCCTCGCGGCAACCGGCGGCATGTCTGCAAAAACCAAAGTTCCTTTCCCCCAATTCCTTCTCAACCATGGCTTAGATAACCCCCACGACAGTCTCGTTGTGGAAATACAAGACACGTCAAAGAACCGACAAGAAACACTTGCGTTACAGTGTGTGTGTATTCACACACACACATGTGGCGCTCGCACGGTCGAGTCTCATTGGCGGGCCAACGTCTCTGGGCGGGCCAGGCAGAGTAAGGGGAGGAGCTGAGATTCCTCATGACGTCATGAGCACAGATTTCCAAATCAGCGCGCTTGAGCCTCCGTTTTTTCAAAGGCGAGCAGAACAGCTAGTGCTCGTTTTACACCAAACGCAAGTTTTAGCCACTGGGGGACCATTGGCAGGCTAGGGGAACTCATATTTATGTTAGAAAACCTCATAAATTGAGATTTTCATGTCATGGGACCTTTAAACACAATACACGTATAATCACAGCAAATGAGGCATAAATAAAACCAGAACAACACACACTTCCACCGTGCGTCATGAGCACAAACATCCACCGCAACTATAGATGCTCAAATGAATCACAGAGACCGGGACAAAACCACGATAAACACTCTCTGCACTCTGAATCCCCCAATGGGGATGGTAAAGGCAGCACGTACTATTGCATTTAACTCATTGCCATGCCTCCCCTTTTCCCTTCGTTTCGTCCAGGTGGGAACCCGCGACCTCACTGCGACAGGTGAAGATAGTATCTCTCCACTAACAACAAATACCACCCAATGGTCGGCCATTCCGCGAATGGCTCCGTCAACGGATAATCCCGCCATTATCGCCGCCATTTGGCCGCCTGATAGGCTGTCAGTAACCGTCGCTAGGGGCAGCGTTTGTGAGTGAGTCTAAGGGCAATCTGATAGGGGCCAAACAGGGGGCCCTCGCAACGCAAAGAAGGCATGTGCCCGGCAGCCAGACACCGGTGTCTTACTCCAATTTCTTTAGCAATCTTTAAATTAAATTGTCAACTATTGTTCCAGCTGCCGACCACAAGGTATATATATATATATTATATATATATATATATATATATATATATATATATATATATATTAGAGCTGTCAGTTAAACGCGTTATTAACGGCGTTAACGCAAACCAATTTTAACGGCGTTAAAAAAATTATCGCACGATTAACGCAAATATTTTATTTACAAAAAAAATAAAAAAGGCTCAAAACAAAGAAGCAGTAGCCTGACTGCTATGTTCAAATGACATTTGTTCAAAGCAGTCGTTTAATTGCACTATAGGCTCTTTTTTTGTATCGTCCTGTTTTGATCAGTATATGCCAATGTTGTTATCAATAGAAAATCATTTGCACAAGACAAGCCGATGCACTTCACCATGTTGATAAGAGAATTAAAATGAGAATTATGGGACAAAAAATCAAGGGATATTTAGCATAGAAAAATAATTTGCGATTAATCGTGAGTTAACTATGACATTAATGCGATTAATCACGATTAAATATTTTAATCGCTTGACAGCTCTAATATATATATATATAACTGTCACACAAAGACAAAGAGTAAGCTTCAGGGACACATCAAGACTTAAGGAAATGTCACCGAATGACAATGACTCAAAAAGAAAAGTTAAGTAATGTAAGTGTCAGAAATAAGTTGGCACTGGGAGTTGACGCACACAAACACACAAGATTGATCGTAGCATCTATTTTACAAGCTGGAATAGTTTTTATTTTATTGGCTTGGATTAAAGTCCTATAAAATAACACCAAACTTATGCCTACTCGGGAGCCCTTGGGCAAAATATTAAAATATATATGTATTATATTTATGATCTGCAATCAACGGGAAAAAAATGTCTCATAATAATAATGGGGCAGGATAGCCTTGTGGTTTTAGGTCGTTTGAGGACCAGCCTAAAGGTTTGGATTTGAACTCCAATATCAACAGACCTGTACGTACGTAGTCATAAATAAATGGTGGAAGAGTCTTGAATCGAACTGAAGGTTGCTATACATTGTTTCTCATATTACCAACTGCTTACTAAAGAAATCAATAATTTGACACAATTAGAACAACAAACATTGATTTTACCCTTAAATCTTTTTTTTTTTTATTGCTTCCACAAGAAAATCGTGTCCGTTCGATTGGAAATTGCATCCATAGCAACGCTCTGTTATTCATAGCAGTGGTCTGCTCCGCAGAGATAACAGACCGAATGCAGTAATCTACCAATCACAATCGGGTATCCAACAAAGCCTTGTAATAATGACACGTATCTAAAAGCATTGACTGTTTGTTGCTTTGGATAAAAGTGTCTATGAATACATAACACTAATAATAGCAAGCAGGCAGGCGTCACGTTTGCCCACAGCCTCACAGTGTGTAGTCCGCTCCTTCTCTGCCAGACCAGAGGTTGATCATGGCACAAAACACAATATATTAGCCGTGACAAGTGAAGCCCCATGGATTGCCTCGGCAGGCCTGGCTCCGTGTGGGCCTCACTGGGTGCTCTGGTTTTAGTATCTTCCAGTAAAGACTTATGGCGTTGGCGGCGGTGAGACCTTTGCTCATTAAACCATTCTACCAAATCATTGTGCCCCAGCCTTGGGGTCAGCAGTTCACTGAGCTCACTTAAGTGTGTTGTGCTGTTGATAGGGTTAAAATATTGTGTGGCGAAGCGGATTCGAGATTCAAGGGTTGCAGGAACTTTCAGTCGTAAAAATGGGGTCAGAGCCATGAAATGTTCTATGTTGTGATTTAAATTGATATTCATGTTGAATGATAATTATCACTCACACGATATATTATATGGCGTCTGGCTTTTTCGGTTTTTGGAGACTGGAGATAAAAGATGATTTATACTTTGACATGCTGCAAACAATTTGCCACATTTTGAAATTAATTATTGTTTTTAATTATTAAAAACTAGAGCTGTCAGTTAAATGCGTTATTAACGGCGTTAACGCAAACCAATTTTAACGGCGTTTTTTTTTTTTTCTTTGGCTCAAAACAAAGAAGCAGTAGCCTGACTGCTATGTTCAAATTACATTTGTTCAAAGCAGTCGTTTAATTGCACTATAGGCTCTTTTTTTGTATCGTCCTGTTTTGATCAGTATATGCCAATGTTGTTATCAATAAAAAATCATTTGCACAAGGCAAGCCGATGCACTTCACCATGTTGATAAGAGAATTAAAATGAGAAGAATTATGGGACAAAAAAATCAAGGGATATTTAGCATAGAAAAAGAATTTGCGATTAATCACGATTAATCGTGAGTTAACTATGACATTAATGCGATTAATCACGATTAAATATTTTAATCGCTTGACAGCTCTATTAAAAACAATAATGGAATCAGTTTTCTGGAAATACATTTTCAAGGGTAATTTAAACCATGAAGACTTGTTAGAACTTAGCATTGAGTAGCGTCTTATCATATCGTTGTTGGGAGTGGGGAATGGGTTAACCTAGTTATTGTAAGTGCTTGGCACTTGTTTCTATGAACATCTTAACTGTACCAACAGCGAAATATTGTCGTCTCACCCTCTTTTTGCAAATGTACTTATTGTAAGTTGCTTTAGATAAAAGCGGCTGCTGAACGCCCTAAATGTTGTCAATGTAGATTCACAGGTGCTAAGCCAGCATGCATACTGTCACTGACCAGAAAGGCTTATTACTGGTTGAACCATGAAATAGGTCTCCAGATTCTCACACCAGCTTATTCACTACACGTGAAGAGCAATGAGTAGCTTTCCTCAGAGCACTGTTGCTCCTTAACACAGCAATTATTGCTGCTGCAATGTAAATATCAGGGGAACTTTAGCAACTTTGCGGCCTATTTCTGCTTATTTTGGGTAGACCTTCTGGGATCGGTCCTGCGCTCTGACAGCCTGCGGCTGGACGCCGCTTCTCCCGTCTGCAGCCCAACGGGTCGTGATCAAAGCCCCCTCGACACCTCATAAACAGGCTGTCAAAAGGATGTACCTTGATTTGCTCTGTCATTTTATCCATCTGTCTCTCGATCTCCCGGGCGGCGCACTCAATAAATTAATTACATTCAGTCTGTGAAGTCAATCGGCTGAGTGGGGCGGAGTGGCTGACCTGTCTTCGGCTGTCTCAACGCGGTGCCTTCAATTCCCCCGGACATTTACCGCCGTGATCAAACTTGTCGGTGCTTCAAAGTAAGAACTGGACAAAACAGTTGATTCTCTCGCTCTCGCTCCTCTCCCTCTCCTGCAGCTGTGGTTGTATCCCTTTTTGTCTGGGAAACAAAACCTTTAAAGGCTTTCCCTGTCAAGGCACACATTGGATATTTCAACATAGTCGGCGCCTAAGCCCTCTGAATGGATTCAAAAAAGTTTCATTGCAATCAGGACAAAAAAGAGATTGCAATGAAACTTCGTATCAACAGAGATGATACGATTTTAAGCTGTACCTTGAAAAAATTGATTCATGTATTTATTTTGAATTAACTGCCTGTCAACAGTCAGATAAGACAAGACAAGCTAAGGTAAGATGTATTAGAAAATATGAACATTCAATTTCCTGTAAATCAACAGCACTGGCATATTACTTCAGTAATCGTACTCACAAACAATAATGTCCAAGCATCCAATAGACTTTTACCGAAACAGGCCAGACTGTAAAAACACATCAGCAACAGTTGAATTCAGTTGCATTGTCTTGCTCATGATCAACCGAAACAATTGCTCCAGTGTGACTAAAACTAAGTACAACATTTTGGTTTTGAATTCAATTGGTTTCATATATGGAGCGCATGAATGAGTGAACTACTCGACAATGTGATTGGAAGCATTGGTAAATAAAGAACTAAGAGTGATCACAGGCCAGCGATAACGCTGCGTTATCAAACGATTTACGGAAGGTACATAACTAATTATGTTTTACTGCCGTGCTACTGATATTGAGCTGTTGCCATCAAGTAGTAAATTGAGGACTTTAGGTGTAGGAGTAGACCTTCCTTGGATGTGGTCGCAGAATTGAATATATATATGCGTGTGCGCGTGCGTGCGTGTGGGGGGGGGGGGGGGGGGGAGGGGGGGAGCATAGAGGCTACTGGCTACTCTGAGCCGAATAGATACTGGGTCTGATCCCTGATGTCCACATATATGCGACATCCTTGAGTATCCTCATCAACATGGATTTTAATCATGCAATAGCATCTAATGCTATGCAGTTTTTTTTTACATGAGATGGAGCTGATTTCGCAACATCACGATCACGCCAGAATCATTCCAGGCTTCAGGTGATGGGTTATGCGCTTGCTGCCGA
The DNA here is from genome assembly GCF_031168955.1 of Gadus macrocephalus. NCBI lineage: Eukaryota > Metazoa > Chordata > Actinopteri > Gadiformes > Gadidae > Gadus > Gadus macrocephalus. The sequence goes on along the minus strand of NC_082390.1, from coordinate 3,808,746 downwards.
ACCACAGTGGCTCGGACTAATCAGCGTCCTGGGAGGAACTGTGTGATCTACCTGATAGACCCTGATGGACAGATGGTTCATCCAATCACCTGCCAAGTATTTGCCTGCCCTTTTTTCAACCAGTTTCCAAGGACGACTTTCCAGATGGTTCTGTGTAACACACCGTCTGGCGCGTCAGGTTAATTCAGTTTAGCTTTCGTGACAAATATACCTTCTGTAGATTACTGATTGAGATTGATACACCAACAGGCACCGGTGATGAGATGCTGACAACCGCAGCAAATTAACTTTGTAAGACAAAAATAATCAGTCTGTACGGCCACAAAACATCCACTTGATCTCAAATGAGCCTGCTAATTTTAGATCTACATTATCCCGCCGATAACCCTCATTAGAGTGTGAAACCCAAACACCCAAGAGGATGATGGGAGAGTGGCAGAGAGAAGCCATGGTAACCGTGCAGGCCGGCAGCATGGCAGACTGTGAGACGAGACGTATTCAACATGGAGGCCTCCTCGACATGGGTCCTTCCTCGTTGTTATCGGTCTGGCTGTGCACCCCCCCCCCCCCCCCCCCCCCCCCCCCCCCCCCCCCCCCCCCCCCCCCCCCCCCGCCCCTCAAACAACAGGCTCCCCTTTGCACTTTCCCCAAAAACCATTCCAAACACACAACGCCAGATGCCAAAACCTAGCGTCGATGTCAGACGCCCACCGCCTTTTTTGTTGTGACAGAATACTGTAGCGGTTGGGGTGTTCGCTCGGAGACAAAAGTTGTTGCCGGATCCAATCCCCGATGGCCTCAGCCTAACCCGAAGGCGTGCTCCCGCACAATGCCGCCCTCTCCCCAGCCGGCACGTGGCTGTCTGATTTCACTCTGAGTCGCTTCGGATAAAAGCGAAAATATTGAAATGGTAAACAGCCGCAGCACGGAGGACGGGGGACTCCCTGCAACAGAAGGGAGTGTTGTCAATCGTAGTAGTTGGGGCGGGCGGGGGGGATTGCTACAATTCCGAGGTGTGATTTCTGAATCCCTCCCCAGGGAATAAGCGCGGTGCAGAGAGGCTTGCAGCGTGTGAAGACTCCCACCGGGAACACCTGAGCAGAATTAAAAGCAGGCAGGTGGGTGGGGGGGTGGGTGGGGGGGGTGACCGGGGAGGTTAACATCGAAGCCGGGCCTGAGCTCTCCATCAAACACGAGCGGTACGGTGAGGAGGGCCAGAGGAACGGAGCTGTGAGGAATGCAAAACGAGGACGATAATATGTCTGTGTGTGCCTGTGTGTGCGTGTGCGTGTGTGTGTGCGTCTCTGTCTCTGTGTGTGTCTCTGTGTGTGCCTGTGTGTGTGTGCCTGTGTGTGTGTGCCTGTGTGTGTGTGCCTGTGTGTGTGTGTGCCTGTGTGTGTGTGTGCGTGTGTGTGCCTGTGTGTGTGTGTGCGTGTGTGTCTCTCTGTGTGTGTGTGTGCGTGTGTGTGTGCGTGTGTGTGTGCGTGTGTGTGTGCGTGTGTGTCTCTCTGTGTGTGTGTGTGCGTGTGTGTGTGCGTGTGTGTCTCTCTGTGAGTGTGTGTGTGTGTGTGTGTGTGTGTGTGTGTGTGTGTGTGTGTGTGTGTGTGTGTGTGTGTGTGTGTGTGTGTGTGTGTGTGTGTGTGTGTGTGTGTGTGTGTGCGTGCGTGCGTGCGTGCGTGCGTGCGTGTGCGTGTGTGTGTCCCCTTTTGTGAACTGAAAAGCCCTCTCTAAAACAAGTCCCGCGAGGGGAAATGATTAAAACATTAGGAATTTTGGAGGTGAGCAACAAGTTCAGGATGAGGGAACATTTGTATTCAGTCGTCGACAGCACAGTATACCACACAACAGAATTGTTTGTTTGCTTCAACCTGTCCACAAGACGTGGGGTTATTTCCTTTATTATTTTATAACTATTTAAAGTTTTATAAATAAGTAAAAGGACATTTTATAAATGAATGGCATTACATTAGCAAGGGCAAACGTTAATCGGAAATGTTTCTTCTGGCCATGATATTAAGAGCTATTAAAGTGTGTTTTGAGTACAAACACAGCCACATGACTGCAATGCAGTGTCAATCATATGCAGTTAATCCGTGTCTAATATGTGGCTGCTAGACTTTAACAACACACAGCCATAAATACTTTGAATGTAATAACCCAACATTCACCGCAACAATTCCATGTAGGTCCTTTACTAACTCCATGCATGAATCCAGTCATTTTTATTCGTGCAACAATAGCATGAAATAATGCAGTGAAAACTCCAACAGAGATTCTCTGTTCTCGCATATATTAGGGGCCGTCTAAAATGTGCATGCAGCCGAAAAAAAATGAAATTGCATCAAAATGAACATGTTCCCTTCTCTTCACAAAGAACAGGTTGGTTCAGTAATTAAATGCTGTTGCACTGAAAGTTTGTGTCAAAAGCTGTATGACGGGGGCAATTCAAGCCAGAATGGCTTACAGAATAATCACAGTTTACACACATGAGTAAGTTTATCTATGTTGTTATTTAAAAACATTTGCAGTTATAACAATTATAAAATATGATCTTGTGTTGACGTTGGACACAAAACAATGAGCATAGAGGATATAAAAAATAGCGAAAAAGGATTTGTTATTCATTAATAGTAGGTGTTTTTCTTCATGCTGAAATAATTGTTTACATTTACTAATTAGTAATAAAACAAAAATCACAGGGGTCGAACCGAATTGCCTTTGTTCTCTCCCGTCTACTCTTCACCTTCCTACGACAAAATGCTCGTATAACATTTTGGGACAATCATGAAATAAATATAAAAAGAGAAAAGGAAAATAAATCCACCTCATGTCATGTTTATGCTCATGTTTTATGTTTTAATGTATTTCCAGGACTCAGGTCCTGATTTAAGGCAGTGGTGGTGAAACCACCACCGAGCTGCACCACCACCCCACCGCGGGTCGCTTGTTACGCGGCTATATTCCGTTTCAGGAGCTACACGGCAATGAAATACAGCAGGAAGGACAGGTCCTGCCGTGACCCCCCTGAATCATCTTCCCGGAGGTGAATTATTCAGTAACAACAAGGGGGTGAAGAGCACAGCAACATGGGAAAAGTTGTCCGAAAAATGAGCGGTGTGGGTGGAGCATTCGATCATCCGGGCTGATCGTTTTAGTGCCGAGCGCACGGCCCTGGGATATCCAGCGTTAAGAGTCCCCCGCTGGTGTGAATTACAACCGCGTAGGTGCAGCCCGGCCGCCCACCACAGACAATATAAACGGCTGATTGGATTTATAAAAAAAAGAACCTGAGTGATGCAAAGCTCATCTCTGAACAAGGCTTAGTAAGCCCAGCACCAGGACCGCGTGCGTGGGCGTGGGGGCTGATTTACACAGCTCTTGTTTGTTTGCTTGGTTGTTTGTTTGCTTGGTTGTTTGTTTGGTGGTTTGTTTGTTTGTTCGGCCTGTGTGGGATTGCCTGTCTGAATCCGTGCATCTGTCCTTTGAGGGATTGTGTGGTCCATATCTTACAGTGCACCGATTTGGGGCTGATTACGAGAAAAGCAAGAGGACAGTTATGATGGACCGTTACCCTAACCCTAAGATACATTTTAAAGATACATCACATGTTAAGGCATTTAGCAGACCTTCGTTTTTTTTTTATAAATGTACTAGACTCTTCTTGCCTAGAACTATGATGACATTTTTACACCACGAGAAAAACACAGCTCAACACAACACTGAATCTGCCCCACAAAAACTCAATGTACAACTGTGCATTCACGCCGCCTGTAAACATTGGAGCCAAGGAGACCGTCATTTGAGAATGGACACAGAGCTCAACGTCATTATGCATAGGAGTAGCGATGGGTGACAAGCGACCGCCTACTGAACAATTTTGCGGATTGATCGCCGTCTTGTATTATATCGTTCTTCTGCGTATACCGTTGCCTTGTTCGTTCATAGAGCCATAGCTTAAATGAATGAATGAATGATTATGCAGAGGCAGATTTAAGAGCTTGCGTCGTACCTCCCTGTGCGATTCAAATTCCCCTTTGCTCCTGGTTTCGGTAATTTCCATAAGTCGTAAGAATTCACTTCTTTGATGGTTTTAGGCTGCACAACATTTTAAAGTGTTATCACATCATTTTTGTAGTAGTAGTAGCAGTAGTTGTAGTAGTAGTTGGAGTAGTTGTAAAAGTGGTCGTAGTAGAAGAGTAGTTTTCAAAGTTTTAGTAGCAGCAGCCAGCCACAGCACAGGCTAGTGGGGAGGCGAAACATAGTTCAGCATACCAGTAATCCCTGTGTGGGCTTTCTGCAGGACATCAAATTAATGGAGAGAGATGAGCTGGTCACCACACACACACACACACACACACACACACACACACACACACACACACACACACACACACACACACACACACACACACACACACACACACACACACACACACACACACACACACACACACACACACACCTGCAGGCAAATGGGCCCCAAATCCCAGTCCCCGCAACACGCTTACTTCATGCTGGCTCCGCTTACTTAGGAGCCCTCTTAGCCGACCGCCCCCCCCCCCCCCCCCCCCCCTCCCCTTTCTCCTCCACATCCATGAGGGCTATATCCATCCCATCAGGACCGCAGCACTCCTCAGGGCTCTGCTCCCCGTCCATCCCAGCATTCCACTCCCCATCCCTGCACAGAAGCAGCCCGGTATCTGTCTCTTGCAGTCACTGGTTTGGCATTCCAGAGGAGCATGGCTGTGACCGAGAGGAATCACCACGTTCGGCTGTCCTCGGATCCCTTCACAAGGTCAGACCCCTCTATAGGGCCGCCACAGCGCCGCCACAGCGCCCCCGTGGACGTGTGTCGCCACAGGCGACACAGCCATGTGTCGCCAGTTGGACGATGGTATCTCGTGTATTTATCATTTATTATATTTGTGTTCAGCTTTTTACATTTGAATTAGCTGGTGTCGAAGGTTGCGTTAAGGCCAAATGGTGTTTGCAAATCTTTTACACTCAGTCAGAGTCGGGAAGAAACCTCTTGAACATTTATACTGTACTTATATGATTCAACATGTAGTGGACGAGTTAGGACTTTTACTAAGTACGTTTCAGGATAAAAAGCTGAACTTTTACATCACAGAATAAAAAATTCTTGGCAACAGATCATGCACCATGTATTTTTAAAAGACCATCTCAACCCCTTTAGACCCTAAGGGGAAGACATGCAATCCCTTGATTGCTTGTAGGAATTTACCAATTCCTACATTATAACCGCAATTGGCTGCCTGTCACCCAAACCAAATTGGAACTGCTAACACCACAAGATCAAATACCCCACAAACACACTTTTCAAAAGAGAAAACTTGTGGACTGGATAACTTTAGAGATGCTAATGACTTGTCAGTTTGGAAGGGGAAGTAAGATAACTGGGGCTGAATCGACACAGGCACCTTCTACAGTGCATTGAAAAATAAAACCGATTTTGAATTGAATATCTGAGACCATTCTTAATTATTAATCGTTCCTAAAGATTACCAATCTGACGGATGGTTTTCATTAGAGAACTTTCATGGGCGTTAAAAGACAGCCTCAAATTATGCCCTGGTAAAAAGCTTCAAAACCTTTCATCATTTCAACTTCTATATCCAACTACTAAGTTAAACAAAGGATCCCTTCTCTGTATGATGTGCGTCTGATTACCCTTGTATTCACTCCACACACACACACACACACACACACACACACACACACACACACACACACACACACACACACACACACACACACACACACACACACACACACACACACACACACACACACACACACCCCTTTCCTGTGTCACTAATGTTTTGACATCCTTTGGCCTTTGAAACCTTCCTCTGGGCGAATGCTGTGGCTATCTCCACTTCACTGCCAGCTCTCTCACTGCTGCTGTTCTTTTTTTTTCTCTGGAGTTGGAGCAGTGTGCAGCAGAGGAGATGACAGTAACACTAACACAGACCTCATCTTGCTTGCGTTTCACCTCTCCACACACACACACACGCACACATGCACATGCGCACACAGAGACACACACACTCACACACGCACACTCACACACACACACGCACGCACTGTGCACAAAAACACTAACACGTAGCCACTTCAGGGTAAGGGATGGATAGAAATAGAACGAAGAGAATATAGCAATTAAGAAGGACAGTGTTCTTCTGACAAAAGCAAGGGGGTTCATGTTTATACATGGGCCAGACAGGACTCTGTATAGCCGTTAGGCCCCTCGTATGTGGTATGTTGGTTGTTAGATCTTTTCATTTCGCAGACACGTTCATCCGAATCCACTGACAGTGAACACTGGATACGTGGTATAGATAAGGCACGACATATTTAGATGCATGTCATTAAGGAGCAAGTAGGGGTTAGGTATCTTGCAGGAAAGACTGCAAACTCCGAAGTTCACACCCAGATCCTTTCAGCGGGGAGTCGATCACTTTAGTCCTAAGACCTTAAAGTGTAATTCCGGCGCAAATTGAACCCAGGGTCTTTGTTTTGGCATGAAAACCAATCAAATAAGCCCTCCAGACACCTTTTCATTGAAAATTGAGTATTATAGTTTGCCAGGCGCAATGTTTGGCGTCCATGTTATTGGCTTGGGGCATTGAGTTTTGCTTCCAAATCGGCATTTTTGAACCACTAATATTGTTAAAATAGCACCAAACCTCTGCAGTAGCATGACTAGGGTCCCTACACATAAAATGAAGCACAAACAACTTAGTTTGCAAACCCGGAGTTCAATTAAAAAGACAGTTTAACAAGCATTACCGGTAGGTCCGTGTTTACACGAAGTCCACACAAGCCGAATGCGCCGGAGTTCAGTTCAAGGAGGAACGTTTTGGAATTTATAATTAATATAATTTATATTTATATATATTTTTTATTTTATTTATATATTTTAAGACCCTGGGCTCAATTTGCGCCGGAATTACACTTTAACTGTGTCAGAAAAGCTATAGGTATATGCAGTATGCTCATGTGCACTTATTGCATTTACATTGATGGCTCTGATGAGCTATAGTCTGTCTCTTTGGGTTTATGGAACTGGCTTTCTCCAGTACCTTATCCAGCAATATATATATATATATATATATATATACATATATAATTATAAACCGTGCTCATTTCAGCGTGCGCCAAGTCCATCTGCAGATCATTAAATCCATAAATCCATAGTATTATTTCCATAATATAGGATAACAGTAAAGACTATCCCTAACCAATAGATATAAAAAAAAACATAATTAAGACCATTTAGTTATTATATAACCCATATCAGCAGTGGGCCCCCATTATGCTCTCGTTAAAACCACTCTCTTGCGTGTTGCCAAATCTAAAAATGACTATGGCCTCAATTCTGCTCTATAGTGGAACTATCTTAATAATGAAAAGACAGCCCCCCCACCCCCACCCCCACCCCCCCCGGCTCCCCAGAGAGAAACACCTCCACCACCTTGATTAATTAATCTCCACCCATTAATGGGAGCGGTCTCTCGGGACTCCCAGCGATGTACGGCCTTCCTGATGGGAATGGTTGATTACAGGTTACCTCACACCCATAAGGGCTGGATAGGGGGGAGCTGATTGAGGGGGCGAGGGGGGGGGGGGGTACCTTTAGGGGAATTGTAATTAAGAGCCTCATTAATGTCCTGTGATTACATTGAGATTGATATGAAACAGGGTCTCGTTGGGAATTGCTTCTTTTTTTGTGCGTGCTTGTTCCTTGTGTATCGCACCTCAATCTTGAGTGCGGCAATTATGTTAATTCCTTACAGTCGGGGAATGGAATGTTCATTTCTGCCGTTTAGCCCGTCTCTTCGCCCCCCCCCCCCACCACCCCCTCCCCTCGCTCTCAAAAAACTGGGGTTGCTGACAGTAAACATTAGCACATATGTGTGTGCGCGCAGAAGAGATTGGATCACTCCAAGAGACAACTGTCATTATCTCATTTTGAGTGTTTTTTTTTTTTAAAACCTGCGCTCTTAATTTGACATCACACCTTTCTTTGCCATCCGCTGTTTCCGGCTGCACCCTGGCGAGCACACCGAATACTAGCAGTTAAAGACAGATGCAAGAGCTAATCCCACCTGCCAGTTGACATAGGTGGCTCCTCATTAGGTTTCTGTCATCGAGCCAAAAAACCCTCATCCATTTCCGTGAACACATCCAGAGTTGTAATTCTGGCTTTGCCGTGCAGCCATGGAAGAACCATGTCTCCATCTTTTTTCGCAAGCTGCTACATCACGGGAGACTGTGGCTCATCCAAAACACAAGATGCTGCAGAACGGAGATACAGCGCACACTCACACACACTCACACACTCACACACGGACAAACCAATGATTGATTACCAGGACACCCTGTGTTCTTCGGTAAACCAAACTGAAAGCATCACAACAAATCAACAGTTTTAATTTGAAATAAAAATGACAAAACAAAAGTAACGACGTGGTCTTGACATGAGCAATGTCCCAGACAAAGGAGAAGCGACACTGAAGATTTCGGTGGCTTGTGACGGCAAAAGTCGACTTTGGGTTCAAAATAAACAATCTTACAATTCTCTGGTGCTTCTATCTCTTTTGTTTATCAAATATTGTAGCACCCTGAGTTGCAGAGGCGGTCGTAATTGTTTTTCAGAAATCTCAGTTTTCTCAAAAGGAAAGTTTTTGTAAACATGTTTTCGAAAAGGAGAAATGCGGGTTTAGCAGGTCAGTTGTTAAGCAGACTGAACCTTCTCCATAGTGCCTCTTATTGTACGGTATGATCATTTGTAACTCTTCATAGCTTGATATTTCAAACAATTAATTAAATGAATGAATTCAGGAAAACCACTGTCAAATAGAACTATCGATGAGAGGTTACCTTGAAAACAATATGCTCAAAGCACAACAAAATATATTTTTAATTTTATCTGACAGACCCTCACCCTTAAATTTCATTGATAGAAAAACAAAAAATATATTAGATGAAGGTAATTCACTGTGGTAGGCTATAATCAGAATCAACCACTCGCCGCTTTCTCTCAGCTGCATCTCCTTTGCCCTTTGCCCTTTGTACAATTGTTTTTTCACTAACTGAAAGTGGATTCATACCTCGGGATCCGGACGAAATCGGTCCGTCCTTACCAAACGTTGTCTCCGGTACTTGACTTCATACCTCCGTCCGGTTTCAGCGTTGTTATGGATGTTACGCAATACATCCTCTAGAGGGCAGTGAATGTCGTGTCGCAAATTACCGGCATCGACAACCACAAACATGGCATATTTAGAGGAGATGATTTTTTCTTTTGTGTCATCCAAAATCTGCAAATTTTACTTCGGACTCTATACCAACGCCTCGATTTCCCTTGGTATTGCTCCGTTTCTCCCGGAGCACTCCGGATTCGTAAGCTCAGAGGTGACGGACACACCGACGGACGAAACGACCTCCGGGACCGGACAAAAGGGTCCCTATCCATGTTTACCCTAGGGTGTGAATGGGCCTTAACAAAGAAACACTACTGAATAAAACGCAAACAAAACGATATGCTCAGCTCACTCATTCAGCTAGGCATCTTTTTATTATTCAACTTTATCACAAACCAGCCCAACAACATATTATCTTCTCGATTATGACTATTGACCCCGAGCTCGTGATGAAGTGGGCCCCCCGAGATGGGCTGAGCTGGGGGGGATCACAGGGGACCTATGGACCAGTAATCCCGGATCAGCACCCCTCTATCTTAAAGAGAAGATCACTGCGGGGTCAGGACCTCTCGCCCTGCCTTCTAATTCCCTCTAAACTAGCTGGGATTGATTCCTCTGGCATTCAGTACAGGCCCCCGTCTGCCTGCCTTCAATGCAATAGCCATCTTTTAAAACCGCTTCAAAGTCTTTGAGTGCGGATGCTGCTGGCCGCCCGGACGGTGTGACCCACATTCCGTCTACCCTCCGCCCTCCTCGTTCACTTTGGTGCCGTGCTCTCATCCCAGCCCCAACAGGCCCTGCCAGTTTTATTGGCAGACATCACACCACAGCCCACATATCTATCATTCCCTTTCCCGGGAGAGGAGCTCTGTAGCACACTGCCGCACCTTCACCGTGACCCCCCCGCCAGGTGAGACATCTCCACTGCTAGCACTAGGAATAATGTTAAAAAATACAGGACGTATACAGGAGTCGTAGTAAGGGATGTGTGATAAATATCTCTCCCATATCGGCCGTTAATTGGAAATGGACTTTCTTTCTTCCTTCCTTCCTTTTGCCCTGCTATGAACTGTTTAGTAATCGAGACGATTTTCCTCCACAGTTACCTTGAGTTCTAATACAGATTATTAATGAGCAAGTTGGGGCTAGGGAAGTCTAAAGGTAGTCTGCAGACTTCGGGGACATCGATCCAAATAAGAAAAAAAGAAAAGTATAATGCTCTATATAATGCATTCTGTATTTTTATTTTCTGAGAGTTCACCGATTGATGTTTTGCTTCATTTTCTACCGTCTCATCGGTGCGACGTCGAATAGAAGTGCTTCCTCAAAATTCCACAGTTCATATCTGGGCCGTGTCCTTAGAGGTCCATCTGACACCCTTCCATTTATCCCGCAGTCGAGCTACCCATGAACCGCTGGCTGTCTGCGTGTGATAGACACAGGCATTTGTCGCATTAAAAATTCACAGAGAGATGGAATCGGAATTTAAGTGAGTCACTGAAACTGCTGAGGAGTTGGAAGAGTATCTCCCTTCCGTTCACTCTCCTCGTCTCTCTCCCTCCCTATCGCTCTCCATCTCTCGATGGCTCTCTCTCTCCCTCCCTCCCTCCCTCCCTCCCACTCACTCACTCAATAGCTCCCGGGCACATTGCATATCCTTTCGTCCAGCAGCGAAGAAGAAGGACAGAGCGACGCAGGCTAAAAAGACATTGACACAGATAAGAGATCTGGGAGTGGCGCGGACTCAAGACAATGGATCAGTCTAACCTTGAACGTTCTAAGGAAATAGGCGGAAATCAGGAGGGGTGTGTCAGGGTAGGGGGGGGGGGGGGGGGGCTGTGGCTGTGGATTCAGAGCAGCCTGAGTACCAAACCACCGGGCGACCACCAGGAAGAGGAGACTGGATCAATACGGAGGTTTCGTGTCTGAGTGGTGAACGTCCTCTGTGCCTGACCGAAGAGATAAAAGCTAGGTTTCAGTTTTGTTTTGTTTTTTTAACTAAGAGAAGACGAATGATTGATCTTTGCACAGTAATACAGTGTCATAAGATATGACAGCAGGTTATGCAACATGTCATGTAAACTGACCTGTAAATCTGATGACAGGATTTTATTTCGTCTATGGTCACAATCTGAACAGGACCACGAGTTATCTCCATATCTTGTTGTATTATCATTCTATTGTTGTGTGACCCCAGGAGATTGCAGGGGCAACAACATTTTGCCTATCCTCCATGCAGGGGTGTCCTTGAGCTAGGGCCTCAATCCATCACTTTGTCAGGTTAACTATATATGTACTCAAGTCATTTATGTTCATATGTTTTAGTGATAATGTCAAATTCATTCATCTGTCATACTTTCATTCAGTCATGATATCCGCTAGTCTTATACTAACATATATTCCATAGTCGGGTGAGAACAGGATGTGAAAAGCTTGATCATCCTGAAACAAAACATGGACCTCAAATCATAGTATGTGAAACCCTTAGTGTCTTATCTTACCCCTAAGATCTTGTGAACTGACAGGATTGGCTGCATGGGTAGGGCTACCCATGCAGCCAATCAGTCCGTTCACAAGATCTAAACCAGAATATATTGAGGAAGCAAGTGGCAAGTTGCAGTCCAGCTTAGTTTCTGGATGTTATCTTGATAGTGGGATGAGCCACCTAGCCCCTTATGATCTGCAGACTCCCTCTGCTTATTAAAAAAACATGCTAAAACCCATCACTTCCATAAGATGGGTTTCTGGCATGCACAGTCTCCTGCTGTGCACTTGACTGCTACGCATAATTTAACAACTACCACCCTTCATTTCTGATCCCTGTAGCCACCGTCTACTCTGTAGTTAGTGTTTCTCTTTTCGATTTGGTCACGCAGCGCTGATTTACTGGTTTCAATATTGATTCCATACTTTCCTTGTTCTAAGCCCCACCGGTAATTCGCTTCAGTAAAAGAGCATCCGCTTAATGAAGTGTAGTGTATTGTCGTGTGTAAAGAATCCCAAAAGAAAATCGTAATGGTGGCACTGAAAACAAAAGTTTGTATTAGATTGTGTGTTGTGATGCAAGACACAGAGGTTGAACAGTACCATGTTAAGTTACAAGGATATTATGTATGATGGCAGCATGCCACACAAACGCTGGCTATGCATCAAACTTGGCAAATAAAACAAATTCATTAATTGCAGATCCCTTTGAGAATAAGATGCTACCTAAAAATATAATCATACGTTTTTACCGTAATATTAAATAGTTCCACATTCAGAAAGTCCATGATTTTAGCTATAAGCAACCCAAGACAATAGAATTGTGTACAACGCATCCATACATTAATTCATCCAGACGCTATACCGTTTAATTACCCAGAGACAGTGGCCGTAAATGACCATGCCAGTGTACTCAGCCTTGGTCTTATCGTCTGCCCTCCAACAGCCTCATAAACACGTCACAATAACCCGCTAAGTTCCCCCATTTACAAACGCAAACAGACAAACAAACGATTAACGATTTCAGCTGTCGCCGTGCCGCCCCGTGCCCCTGGGACGGACACGTTCAGTTAAAGCACTCCAATGGAGCGAGGGACATTAGATTCCTCCGTCTCACGGCTGTTCCACGCTCCTTGGCCCTGTTGTGCCGAACCGCTCGTGCAGAACTCACTTACTGAGGCTACTTGAACTGTATCCCCCTGGGCTTGACACCATGGCAGACCTGTGAAACCCCTTCCCGACGCCGTCAACCTCCCGAATGGGTCTCCATTCTGGACCGGTCCTAACGCTGGGTACCGCATACCGTGTGTTTGATGTAAATGGACAGAAACGGAAACGGACACCGAAAAGGGGCACGCGAGGCTTGTCATTTATCATCAGTCTGGTTACATGGTAACCACTGGTACATCGTGACCACCAGCGTGGCCTTTCTCGGGGCCTTGTACACGGCTGGTACTTTTTTCGAGGGCCTCTATACTCTCTCAGTTGTTTCCTAGACAACGCACAGTGCCCGCCACCTTTTTAAGAGGGCTCTTCATTTTTCTCTGAGGCAGGGGTCCTAAGCAAGATCGTTTGCGATAGGGAACACGGTGGACACCGGGATTGTCGATTATTTTAGGCTACTTGAACTCAATCCCCCAAAAGGGTTATGGCATTGTAGAACTGTGAAACAGCAACCCCCCCCCCACCCTCCCCTCTTCTGTGTGTAACGCTGTGTGTGTGTGTGTGTGTGTGTGTGTGTGTGTGTGTGTGTGTGTGTGTGTGTGTGTGTGTGTGTGTGTGTGTGTGTGTGTGTGTGTGTGTGTGTGTGTGTGTGTGTGTGTGTGTGTGTGTGGCCACACAGGCCATACCTTGCCCCTTCACAGGGCAGAGCCCGAGTCTCTCCCTACCCCACCACGATAGCCCGTACAGACTGACGACAGGATGAATGACCATGCGACCGAGCAGCACTGACTCCCGCTGTGTACTTTTTGGGATCTGATGCGACAGCTTCTCCGAGTGTACGACGGTGTTACGGACACCGAACCGAAGGGATAACATCGGATGAGACATGAGAAGGAGGCGGAGTACCACTTGGGAAAAGCTCTGCCGGAACACCTGCCCGATTTATTTTAGAAATCCGTAAGAACAAACGCAAAAGACCAAAACAAACAAAAAAAAAAATGGTATGCCTCCACACAAACAGTTCCTATAAACGAGAGAGTCTGACACTTTCCCCTATAGAAAAAAACCCATTGAGACACAAACAGATAAAGAGAAATATGTATAGCTTGGGGCCATGATTCTAAAACAGCAAACGAAAGACAGCGCCTATTTGCTATGATTTATACATCAAATGATAAACTAGTAATACATATTGCTATGTGCAAACATTATTTTCACGGCAGCTGTTTAACACTGAAGGCTTCTCTAAATGAAAGCTTTTAAGGCAGCACAAATAACGTATTTAGCACTGACACATTACAGATATGTCCATTAGACGACAGCAATTTGTTAGATTTTCCTTTTGATTGATATTTTTTATGTATTCCTTTGTTTATATAGAAAAGGTCATGATGTAAGTTCTGTATATTTTTAAATAGCAATTAAGTGTCGATGAAGCGTTCTTGAATGCCAATTTTCTTGGAAAAACAACACAAACGGAATGAAATGCCACAGTTTGACTTGAGTGCTCCATGTTCCCATCCATACACCCCCCCCCCATATCAGGCCGACACACCAATAGTGTCGGCCTGCCTCACGGATCGCAGCCCCTACCCCCCCCCCCCCCCCCCCAACGCTCTCCTGGTCTTCCATGCCCAACCATCGGAAAGCTGAGTTCTTTATCAAACCAAGACCATGAACTGCCATGATGTTTGCATAGGTTTGCAGTATAATGGACTCGGTGACATGGCCGACAGAATGTTTGCGGAGGAGCTTCCCGGAGCCAAGCACAGCAGGCGTGTCAGCCCCTGTTATGGCGGGCGGTGGTGGGGGGGGGGGGGGGGGGGCTGTCAAGCTTGAAATGTCAGCTTCCTGATCGGGTCTGACAGCGAACTCTGGAAGAGACATGTGGGCCTTGTTGCAGAGCAAGCGCGCAGAGACCTCTCGCCAGTCCAATTGTGACGTACAGTCGGACAGGTTCAAGCGGAACAAAACATTTTTTGAAGTTGTGACTGTTTTGGATTCCGGCAATGCGTGTGGCAACAGTGTTTTGCTGCGTGTGTTTTTTTTTTCCGATCAACAGCAAGACCGGTTATATGTTGCTGAGAGTCAGTTATGTTTTGCGATTTTGACTTCTAATGCACTTTATTTTTATTTTTTCTGGAGAAAGTGCCAGAACAAATTGTTGTTAATTAAGACTGCATACGACGGCACATTTATTCTTAAGAGATAATAATTCCTTTGAGTTTCTTTGATATTAGGGACTACTAGGAAAACTATCTGACCAAACACAAGTTACTATTATTACTTTGATTTGTTTTTATAAATCGATTGTGGCAGTGAATTAATTTAAAATCACGGACACAGTTTGACAATGCCATCTATTTAAAGCTTCACAGATATTTGATTAGTCCTTGATTGGTGAAAAGGATACTCTATACATAAGCAATGTGTCATCGTACAAAGAACAGGAATTAATTGAGCTTCCCTTGAACAAACTTTGACTTTTGACCACCAGCAAAAAGCTCCTCACAAATGACATTCATGTGAGGAAGTGCTCATGAGGAAATGGTGTTGCGGCAGTAGGTCACTAATGTTATAAAACAGGAATGGAATAAAAACAGTACAGTGTCACGGTAAGTGCTGGGGGGGGGGGGGGGGGGGCAGAAAAAGAAGGAACAATTTCTCTGTAAATATTCCAATTAAAAGGCTTTGAACATAGAAAACGAATCTCAGCTTCACAAACTGGCTTGGTTATTACTAATAACTAGAGCGACAACAATGACAAAAGGACATGAGAAATATAATGCCCTGACAAGGGAATATAGGAAGTAAATATGTATGGGGAGAGACTGATCAGAGAACAGGGTGCAGCTGGGAAGATTGGTAAGGACACTCAGGTGAGGGGAATAAAGCGATTGCAGATGGGCGTGGCAGGATATTGGAAGTTAGGGGAAAAGTCTAAGGACATCTGGTGGACAGGTGGAGAATGGGAACTAAATAACATAAATACAGGGTCAGACTACCGAGTCTGAAAATTGAAGAATCAGTGCAACAATGAAGAAAAAATGATTTGCAACAAATCAATCCAAAGTATATTCTTCATGATAGGGCTATCAAAGAAATACAGTACTAGGGAACCAGACTGACGCACAAAACCTAGTGTTGGATCTGAAACAAATTAAGGTCGTGGCTGTGTTACAGACCCCACAAGGTCGTACTTATTTGCATGGTCGTACTTAAACCTGCACTTTATTATACAGCAGGGATTTCGTGTGGCACAGGGATTCAATTATGTTAAAGAAGAGGTGCTTGACACTCTTAGCCTTCAAAAATCCACCATAGCACACCGAATTACATTAAGGTTTATTTAAAACCTGCTTGAATTAGCCATAGCCAATTGCAATCTAGACACTGGTGTTCAAAAATAAATTATCCAAAAGTGATGGATGCCGCAATGGAAAACTGCTAAAAATAACTGAAGAAAAAGTGATGGCTACAGTGCAAAAAAGTTACATAGTGCAGGTTTAACATAAGACCTTTTCAAGAATTACCCCCAGTCCCTGTGGCATTTCGGAAAACTTCCAACCCACTGACCAAAAGACAGAAAAAGCCCACAAATCTTGGACAATCTTATGTTTCCTGCTTCAGCCCCAGCCAGTCAGCCTGAGGGTAGGCCACTTACTTTGGGAAGCGGGAAACCCAGGCATGGCTTCAATGCATCTGAGGTGAAATAGAAGAGAGGGCTAAGCACCTAGCTAGCAATTCATAATTGCGGAACGTATATATTTAATATTATAATTTGTAGTCGTAATCGTGTGCACTATTAATCCAAATAATAAATAATAGTAACATGTCATATAGTATGATTTGTCATATTTCAAGACATCACTTATAAATGTTGATTTTCTTAGAGCTTCATAAGGATACTGCTATGGTCAGGTCAATAAGTTTAATTTTAATAAGCAAGAGGGCATTTTATTTGGCTAAACTTCAATGTCCAAAGTTGAGCTGATTACCAGTGGGGTTCAAACCATTAACTCGATGCCATGCCATGCCACAAAGCCAAGTGACAAGGTGACTGTATTCTATGATCAAAACATATTGTTGGTTGAAATATTAAAGCTCAGCTTTCATAAAAGCTGAGATGCCACTCTATTACTCTTCAAACACATACTTGGCATTCTGTATTATTATTATAAGACTTGACTGTGCATCACAGTCAAGTCCAACAAACACACAACACACACACACTGAAAATGAGTCACTGCCTTTGTGAATCACAGTGACCCCATCTCAGACATCTGTGGGACTTGATGTTGAAATTGCGGACACATTTTCACACACTTGCCTTGTGGGAGCGTAGCAGTAGACTCCAGTAGGATGCTACCGCCTACATTGTAATGCCATATGTCAACAGTCTCCAGAAGTGATGTTTTCGCTTTACATCTGTTTCTCTGTGGGGGCTGCAAGTAAAATAAGACACATGTACAATATTTGCTCTCCTGAAGCTATCCTGTGGACCAGGGGCTATTGTGTTGTTTAGACTGGAAGTAAGATATTCAGACAGGATGTGAAAGTAAAAAATCCACATACACTTTTGAAAATATTGAGAAGGCATCCTGCGAATGTTATTCAGACGACAGTGTATACAATTATTAAATTTCTTACCAAGGTTATTTAAAGATATGGGAAATGCACAAGCATGGATAATTGATATATTAAAAGATACTGTGCAATATATTTGTACAAAATTAGAGAGAAAATGAGAAATGTGAAAGTTATTTATTGTCAAAAAGATACCGAATGGAATTTGGCACTGACCTTGTCTTCAATTAAAAAACAAATTCCTGACTTAGAATTTATAGGGGATAATCAAAGCTAACAATTTAATATGGAAGCCTCTCCCTAAAGAGACAGGTAGATAATGTCTATTCGTACTGGCTCTAAATGAGAGTGAATAACGATACGCATAAAAATAAAAAGCCAAAAGGACAGTGTGAAGGAATTGAAGATACTGATAGAAAGGAGGCAAAATTAGGTCCAAAATTAAGGAATAAACTACATTATTGACCAAAAAATGTAGTTTTCCTAAATTTTTCTTCTCTTGTTGTCGCAAACTTGTTTGTGGTTTTAGTCACAATTCCCACACATTGCGTATCCCCAGTTCCTGAACTCAAACAAACCATGACCTCAACGCCTTTAATCTAATCTAAACCTAAACTTTGTCGTTGGTGTTTTGGAATACAAATAAATTCTCTACCACTGAATCTCAAAAAGACCACGTTCTTGCCCATTACTCTCTACCCCTCATGATATACCAGCCAGTTTGCACCTATAGTTCACAGTGTGGCATGAAACTCTTAAGACAGGCATGTCGCAATGGAACAGGACATCAGGGCATTACCGAACGTAGGCGGAAGACGCTAGGAATTGGTATTGATCCGGGCAGGGGGTGGGTGGATTTGTGATAGTACGTAAGTGCCAACAGCGTCATCAATATTAATCGTGTTCGGAAATGAATGCACACCCGCCCAGATTTGCTTTCACTTTCTTCCCGACAAAAACAAGGTAATAGTCGGAAGTGTATAACAAACAATTCCACGATTAAAAAAATGAAACGTCTCGTTGAATCCGACTTGATGAATGCAGCTAATGCAGTGTTTATGGTCAATTTAGCTATATACATCGAAAGACATTTCACCAATCAATCGTTACTCCATTTATATGTTTTTTCCCATCTGGACACGTTAATTAAGACATTTATACCTACTAGTTGCCACTCCCTGAAGTCATCACTTCACTCAAAAGATGAAATCTGTATATTCTGTTGACAGGGATTTGATATATATATAAATATATAAGAGGGGGAGAGAGAGAGAGAGAGAGAGAGAGAGAGAGAGAGAGAGAGAGAGAGAGAGAGAGAGAGAGAGAGAGAGAGAGAGAGAGAGAGAGAGAGAAGGAGAAAGCCATGGGAAGAGAGGGGAGGAGGGACAGCTAGGGGGACATATGTTTTTAAGGAACCTGTGGCTTTCATCGTGTGTGTTTGACCTTGCATCAGCTACGTTCTCTCTCTCTCTCTCTCTCCCCCTCTCTCTCTCTCTCTCTCTCTCCCCCTCTCTCTCTCTCTCTCTCTCTCCCCCCCTCCCTCTCCCCCTCCCTCTCCCTCTCTCTCTCGTGTGTCGCCTGTGGCATAAACAACAGGAAGTGATGCTTATACACTGCACTGTTCAAAAAAGAGCATCATTGTACTCCACACAGGAGACACAAACACAAACACACACACACACACACACACACACACACACACACACACACACACAGACTTGCATCACCAACACACAAATGCAAATGCAGGCCAACACTGGATTCTTTCGCACACACACACACACACACACACACACACGCACGCACGCACATATCAAGCCCCAACTGTGCAAACACACACACACACACACACAGAGTCCTTCACAAGCAAATCCTTTGTGTTGGTTTCCGTATTACCTCGCTTCAGGCCATGGAGGAAGAAAGGGACTGCAGCAGCCCGCTCTAGCCTTGGTCCGGCACACACAGGGTCAGCCTTCAGATACGCACGGCTAACCCCCCCCCCCCCCCCCACCCACCCACCCACCCACCTGCCCACAGGCATGCACACACACCTATCCCTGCCTCAGTGCACTGTGTGTGTGTCAGGGATATTTGAGCCGGCATCGCTCAGCGCCTACATAACAAATACACTGGGCTGCATCTGGAGAAAACACACGCACACTGATACACGTCGCACTGGCCCCCTTAAGGGTGGATGCCGCTTTCTTTGTTTTTGCTTTGTCTTTCGTATCAACACTAACTGCGTCGGCGTGCCAGGGTTTTTCCGATGGTGTTGAAAGAGTCCATTTTTTCACTAATGGCTCTCTTGCTCTTTCCCTCTTGTTGTTCATACCCCCCCGCCCCCCGCCCCCCCCACTCCTTCCCCCCCACCTCACCAACAAACAAAATCGTTCTCTCTTCATCGTCCTCCGTTGCTCTGTTCTGCAGAGAAAACACCAAACAATTCTTCCTCCTCCTTCTGTCCAACGTTCAGATCACATTACTCACCCCCCACCCCTCCAATCCCTGTTTCTTTGTCAACTCCCCCTCCCTCTCTGCTCCCTCCATCGCTGTTCTCCTTCCAGAGCTTCGAGCTCTGCCATACCCAGTGGAGGAAGAGAGGTGAGAATGGAGAGGGATGGAGATGGAGAGATCAGCAGCCAGTGAGAGAGAGAGCGAGAGCGAGAGCGAGAGAGAGAGAGAGAGAGATGGATTAACCGACAGATAGAGAGAGCAAGGGGGAGAGAGATAGAAGGAAGCAAAAAGGTACAGAGACCGAGAGACCGAGACAGAGTGACAGAGAGACAGAGAGAGACAGAGAGAGACAGAGAGAGACAGAGAGAGACAGAGAGAGAGAGAGAGAGACAGAGAGAGACAGAGAGAGACAGAGAGACAGAGAGACAGAGAGAGAGAGAGAGAGAGAGAGAGAGAGATCTGGCACAGATGTTGGAATCTGATTGGCAGACTGGACGGCCAGCTAAGTGAAGTGGGGTCCAGGACCAACCACTAGAGTGCAAAACGACTTAAGGAACCGCTCCCAGACGCCCCTTCCTCCCCACGCTCTTCTTCCCCTAACGCTCTTCCTCAGTCCAGTGCGTCTCCTCACTTCCCTGGGGTTCTAATATTGGGGCGATTCTGAAGTAATTTCTTTGGGGATATCATAAAAAACAATATAGGCTGACCGATTAGATCTGACAGCACATTTCACAGAAGAGAAGATTGCCAATGATTTGGTGCTGCACAAATGGTTTTGATAGAATGTAAACACGAGGAAATTAACTCAAAGCGCATGCATCAGTGGCATCAATGTGTTTCTTTCATCCCTCATTTTGCTGCAGATTCTTTTTCCATTCTTTCGTATTCATCCAATCCTGCTTCTTCCTCCTTCTAACCATCAGTCTACTCTCTCTCCATCCCACTCTTCGCCAGCCCACGCGCTCTCTCTCTCTCTCTGATTTTCTCACTCTCCTTTTTTGCCAGGCTCTCCATCTATCATTCTATTTATATCTCTCTTTTATTGGTCTGTCATTCCATCCATGTAGCTCTCATTTATTCAGCAACATACTATTGCATTATCTCTCTCTTTGCTTCACCAGCCCATAACTATCTATATAACTATCTATGTATCGGTCTGTCTGTCTAACCATCCATCTATGTCAATGTTTATCATTCTGGTCACAAGCCTATGACTATCTATTTAAATATCTAGATCCGTCTGTCTATCTATGTAAATGTATACCTGTATTTTCTTCCATCTCTAATTATTTCACCAGACTATCATTCTCTTTCTCTAGCTATCTCTGTCTAGATTTCTGTCTGTCTGTCTGTCTGTCTGTTTATCCATCCATCCAAGGGTCCAAATGTTTTGGGCTAGGTCTGGTCTATCTATCTATATATCTACTTTGCTAGAACCGCATACATACAGCATCAATAATTTGATGTTTGGAGACCGACAGTTAACCGACAGAAAATATTAACCTCACAGCACCAAAAGGTTCATTTCAGTTGGATTGCTTAATTGTGTACATACAATTCAGCCAACGGAAGGTAAACATTGGAAGATGTATGTCTTCTAGAAAAAAAACAAAAAAGTGGGCGTATTGAAGCACAATAGCGACCCCTACTGATGGTTAACAGTACTGCAACAGAAAATAAAAATAAATATTATTTTTTGTTACAGTAAACTTGGCTGTTCTGTCTTAAAATATACAGACAACCACACTGCCATGGCCAGTGGCCATGCTACCACTGTGGAATAAAAAATATATGCTATTCAACAATGTTAGTTGTTGGAGGAAAAGCGCTCGATATGCTGGATCCATAGGCATTCGTACATTTGAGGCAGCCACAACTGTGGAGAGGCAGGGAGAGAGGTAGGTTCCCATGCTAGTCCTTCTGTCACTTCTTTGGCTAAGGCTGCTGCAATGTGTTGTGTACTGAGGGAGGTAGCTTGTCTGTCTCCAGCAACTGAACCTGCGATGCATTCCCATGCATAATGTATTTCTATGGAGTTGTCTACAAACTTCCCCAGCCAATGCAGGAACAAGGTCTGAATTCTGAGTAAAAGAAACAATTTTTTGTTTACACCTTTGCTTGTCAAAATTGTAAACGGCTAATTGTTCCAAATTCAAACGCAGCCAGTATTCACCTACCATGGCTGATAGGTAAATATTGCATTGATAATTTATTTTGACATTCTGTGAATTAAAAAGAAAAGGGCAAGTTTTCAAATGAACCGAACTCCACTCAAGAGTCAATCTACTGTCTGGGTTTATGCTGGAGCCTTCAACATAAGTCCGTACGAGGGGGCGACGGACAGACGGACAGGCAAACAGCTTTTGTCAGTTGACGGCTGAAGCTCCTGTTCGCATGTGTCGGCTACAATTGGTTTTGCTAGCCTTGCGAGACGCCAGAGACAACAAGGAGGGGTGGATGCGGATGGCGTGAGAGATGGACTCACTGCATTCTGAAGACACATCACACAGCGGAACACTACTGAGGAACATCAACCCATCCAGGGCTACGTACACAACACTCACATGTACACACACACATACTCTCACGTGTATACACACACTGGCTGATGCACAAATTTAGCCGCATAACACAAGCACACACACAATGTACAGATATGCATGTGTACGTGCAGACTCTGGTGTCATGTCGTTCTTATGCATATTGCAGAAGAGAGAGACAGAGCACAGAAGTAATTTAGGCCATTCTATTGTGTGTAAACCACCAGCGAACAAGACATTACTATAGTGAACGTCTCTTTCCACCCTACTCATCCAGATGCCTCGTGCTTATAGGGAACATACTGGGAGATTTTACATGCATTGTGAAGCATATTATTGCATGAGCGAGTGTGGCATAAATGCATAAATCTGCGTATTAAGAGGATAGGTCACATTGAATGCAGTAGCAGTGGCTTGTTGTCATGCGAGTGTGATACATCGATGGAGAAACCCCTAGGAACGATTGCAAGTAGTAGGACTAGGTTAACGATGATGATGAGAATTATTAATGATGTTGTTCATGTCGTAACTAATAAAACAAATAATATAATTATTCAAACGCCTCTCAAGAGCTTCACTTGAAGATGGGACACAAATGTTTAGCACAAAAGGGAAATACAATGATTAAATGTAATGAAAGGAAGTACTTAAAGTTTGTATTAGTCAAATATAAAAGGACTAAAAAGGAGACAAAGAAAACCTGCTGACGTTAGGACCACTGGGGAGGAAGGACTTTGGGACTTGTAGGCAGACACAATATAAAAGCAGCTGATAAAAAACAGCTAATTACCTTTGTCGTTTGAAGAGCCTTCAGCCTCAACTGTACTGGGGAAGGCAGGTCTGGTTCTCGTTGACAGGATGCCTTTGAATATCTAGTATCAAACAGAAGGACTGATGTTCAGTTTGATTACACAAAAATATAGGAAGTTGGTCTGTATGTATATCTATAGATATAGATAAACATGCATAGACATTAGGGGTGTGCCAAATAATCGTCATGACGATGCATCGCGATTCTAATTTTCACGATCTACTGCATCGATTGTTGACGCCAAGAATCGATTATTAATTTTAAAAAATTAATAATAAATATAATATATATATAATATATATATATTTTTTTATACATAGTTTTATAAAGCCTATTCACTTTTTGTGGCATCAGTTTGTCCTCTTATGTTTATGAAATGATATTGTTGTTATAATGGCAGCTACTTCCAAAAGGGGAAATGTTTGAATGTTTTCATTTCATTGGTTTAAAGGACCACTGAGGCCATGTAAACGGCACTGATTATCCTTATTTTGTTATTTTAAGTTTTATAGATCCTTAGCACTTCTTGTCAGTGTATCCAGTAATAGTCGTTTCAATAAATACAGCTATGCATGAATTGAGTTGCTTTGAGTTATCAATTGAACACACTATCCAGATCATACTCAGCCACTGGTAATGGCTTAATTTTTTTTTAACAGTGTTCAGTGAAAATTCGCAATGCATCGCAATGCATCGCAATAATTCAAGTATCGCGATGCATCGTGATAGAATCGCATCGTGGCATGTGAATCGTGATACGAATCGAATCGTGACTTCTTTGGCAATACCCTCCCCTAATAGACGTGGCCAGCCCCATGTGGGAATCGAACTGCTGGCAGTATTAAAGCCAAGGTCAGGATCCAGAGATATAATACAAGTGGAATTGCCTCTACTCAGTTTAGAAAGCGCTTGCAATAAAAGGTACAATCTTAAAGTCTGTGTAAACTGAAAGTGGCATGCATGCCGCAAACTACTGTGTGCCCTGGTGCTTTTCCTACCGGGCATCTGGTGTGGTGTTCCCGTCAAGGGATTTATCAAAGCTTTGGCAAAAGGCACCCATCTGTACGGGAGAGAAGGTGTGCTACCTGAGACTTTCACCGAGGGGACGTTCAATCTCCCATTCAGGAGAAGTGAGGGAGGACAGCCACGGCCGTTAGGGAGAGTAAGGCCCAATCCCATTTCTACCACTTACCCCTTCCCATTACCCCTTCAAAACAAGGGGGAGGGGTAATGGGTAGAAATGGGATTGGGCCTAAAACAAACAGTAGAACGGGCTTCCCAGTTACCCAGTTCAGAGAAGATAAGCCCAGCAGGACTCCTGAAAGCCCGGTTGGAGCTGGTACCTCGCGATTGACTCGAGTCGAAGCCTCAGTGCTGGCTTCAAGGTTTAGCAGTACGACAGAACTAGGATGCGTCAACTGGGGCTGTGACACACTGTTAATATGCACATTGCACTTGAATGCCCAGAACAGGACTTTTCTTATTGGATGGAAATAATGGATAGTAAGAGGACTTGCGTTCTAAACTGTGCTAATATGCATCTAAGTTTCAGTTTCATGTTTCCACTTCCAGACTACAGCATTCTAACTCACTATGATGTAGTGCATTTTTTATTCTCAGGCAGAGAATAAAACAAATGAAGCATTAAAATAAAGACATTTAAAAAATAAAGCTACATCTTTGTGTTATTTTTTTATCATTTTGTAAATAGAAACATTAAGCCAATGAGCAGCATGGTACAATGTTCCGTACAGCTCATGGAGGCATGCCATCAAAATGAGTTTGGTGTCACTTCTGTGATAGATAATCTTACATTGAAGTGCCGCTAGATTCGTTTTTTTGCCTGTCGTGCCCGGTGAGTAATAGTATAGTTTATAATATGTCCAGACAGACTTAATGAGGCCTAGCCTCTGTTTTGTTTCGAGAATATCTTTATGTACCAGCACACAGATGTTGTTCTGGTGGACTTCTGCCAGCCCAGCCACAGTTCTTTCGCTTATTCAAATCGCTCGATTGACCAGGTAGAAATTTTAATATTTGAAAATGTTTCGACAAAGTGTCTATGTTTTACCTTTCCTCTAAGATGATCGCACCGTGGTCACCGAGAATTTGCTAAATAAATGTCATAAATTCGAGGGAGAGAGCCATAGAGAGATTTTATGGAATACATTTAATAAATTCTGTCCTTGATTAATGTTAGATGGTTGCCTTAATATATTAGTATCTAACTGTACCTCATCTTTCCAAGCTTAAATAAACCTAGGATAAAGTTATATTGCCTCACCTAAATAACGGCAGGCTTTAGGTGAGATCAGTTGGAAATGACCCCATAATACTCTTATATTGAGTTAGATGTGGCAGGGAAAACACTGCGGAAGCTTAAACGTTTCACTTTGGTGTGAGCAGCCCAAATGTATTTTGCCTGAATTCAAAACTATCGTTTAGTGCTTTTGCCTCCTCCCTCTCTCGCTCCCTCTTTCTCTCTGCCTGACTAATCCTCCCACGCTGGTGGCAGGAAAAAGGAGAAAGAGAGAGAGCCAGAGACAGAGACAGAGACAGAGACAGAGAGAGAGCCAGAGACAGAGACAGAGACAGAGACAGAGACAGAGAGAGACAGAGAGAGACAGAGAGAGAGAGAGAGAGAGAGTGAAAGTGAGAGCGAGAAAGATAGAGCCAGAGAGAGAGAGAACACATGACGGAACGAGAGAAAGGCGGGAGGTGGCACAGACTGCACAAAATGAAATGGGGCCATGCAAGTTAACGAACAGGTGTGGGATAGAGAGAGAAGGTGAGAGAGAGAAAAGGTGAGAGGAGGGGAGAGAGGGAGCGAGATGGAGAGATGTGGCGAGGTACTACGAGGCAGAATGAGAGACAGTTTGGGGGGGGGGGGGGGGGGGATAGAGGAGAAGTGAAAGCCATATGGAGGACAGAGGGCGCACGACTGAACATGTATGGCGGGGGTGGGGTCCCGGCGTGTCGTTTCTTAACCTCCTCATCCCGCCCATGGCTGGGTTGCATGCTGGGTAAAGGAGGCCGGGACATGATGTGGGACATGTCTAATATTTCCCGCCGACACACTTTTTTTTCGGTGACATTTTTAGATGAAGTTTGGTTAATATAATTGAAATTAATTTCACACATGGCCCTCGTGCCTGTGGGCTGGACTTTACCGAATGTGTTGCGTTTCTCAGGGTTCAAGGGTCAAGGGCTTTGGCTATGGTACTGTATCGCCTCTGGTGCTGTTCTAGAAACATCGCTGAGAAGTACAGCCTTGTTCTGTGGTGGCTGAATGAAGTCTGGTGTCATTGGGCATGACTCATTTGTTAGTTTTTACTGTGTAACTCATGTGATACCAGATATCAAAAAAATCAACATCATATATTGCAACAGCAACCCTTGGGCCTCTCAACGAAATGAAGGTTTACCCTTCAAGCCACACAATAATTATATTACTTCATCATATGATATCTTATGTTACTAGTTCATACGCTCCTTAATCTGACTTTATGAGCTTTTTGGTCATTCTTACTACTTCAATTTCCTAAATTTCTTAACCTGAGCGCTGCCTCACCAAACCCAACATAAATCATCCAACATATGACATACCATAAGCTAACTTACACAAACCTTCCACAACCCATTCTGCTCGAAACCAAAAAAACAACCCGAGGATAACGAATCAAAATCATAACATTGTTTGATTTAATTTAACCTCATAAGCCACAACCTGGCCTGCCGTGTATCCATCCAACTCTCTCAACCCTCAAACAACCCAACCTTAACATCACAAAACATACCTATTCAACAGCAGTACCGTTGAAGAACAAGAGAGTGCAACCATTCGCCCCAACCTGTTCACTACGTTCAAGATTCTTAAGAAATCAATCGATATACCCGACTTCATGTCAACCAACGCCCTGAGTTCAATTTGCTCCATTTCTCATTGCACCGCGTTTGTTTTGGACAGTGTCTGCCTGGCCAATCTTCCTTCTCGATCCTCGGTTTGTCTCAAACCCCTACAGCTCCGGTTACCAGAAGAAAGTGGACCTTTGAGACTTTTAAATCGCACTTTAATGGGTTTTCTCACCAACGCATGGGATATTCAAACAAGCTAAACGTGATGCTCGTAAAACACTCCTGTATGCTTGTAATGCACCCATGGCTTAATGAGCCTGCGTGTATAATAAGTTATAACTAAGTTCCACTCACACACGGGGAAGGTTTCTTGGGGAGAAAATAAATTGTCATATTAATATTTCCTGCAAAGCAAGGCAGGCGGCCTGTTATTTTTTAATTCCAAGTCAAATAAATAGCTAGGCCTACTTTTCCTTTCTCTTAGTTCCATGATAAGTTTGTTTACCATTTGGAAGCGTACATGATTTATTCGGTTTTATAATTGATGTCATCATTTTGAACGTGTAGAAGAAACGGCAAGCCAAGCATTCCTCATCTGGTATGCCTGCCAGCAAAAATACTCCCCATCAACGTTTACCCTGATCCATTTATTTGCCGATAGCGTGAAACAAGAAATCATCGGTTCATTGCTTGCTAAAATGTTAAATAATCCATTGTGTGTACATTTGTATATACCATCTGTCTTTGATGTAAATCAGAGTCACAGCATAAACACAACACGTTTGCCTGCCTGCAAGCAGTGTGTAGGAATGTTCTGCTGTAGAGGTACATCCTGTTCAAAGGGTGTTCAACTCTATGATGAGTTCAGGCAGTTACTGTAACAGATGTTACAGTCTCGGGGCTGGGTTTACGCTGGGGAAAAACGGATGGAATACCGAAGGCAATGCAGCACCGTTTGTATTTGGTCCTAACCGCACATAGAAGTGTGAAAATACAAGCTTTGGGGTTCCTGCAACATTTTGTTTTGGTTTGTGATCCATTTATTGGTCGCCATTTATTTATTCAACTATTATTTTGAAAAAAAAAAAAGCTGTGGACAACATATCCGCAACATTTTGGCCTCAACCATTTCAGAGCTATTTACAGTTACTCCAAACAACTACCCATGTAATTATTTTACCCGGCGTGTTGTGTTATGTTGTACGGATCGCAGTCTGAGGTCACCAATAATTAATTGTGGAGTCGTTTTGCTTCCGTTATACAAATAATCCTTTGTACATTATTAAAAAAAAAGAACACAAACCGGTAAACTAATGACACGCAATGCTTAGTAGCATGATCTATATTAGGGTACAAAGCGATTTTCGGTGAGAACATAATTGAACAGGGTCAAAATCAACAGAGCCATTGAATCAGCGGGACTGTTGAAAATGACCGTGGATATTTGTTAATTTTTCATTGTGTGGAGAAAACGGCGCAATCAAATCACATTTATTGAACCCATTAAACCAGGCCAGCCGTAATAGAAAATTTCTAATGAAAGCGAAGGAAAGAAACTGTCCTGAATGAAATAGGATTCATGCCTCGGACCAGTTCTAAGGCATCGCAATAAGGGTGACACAAAGAAAAAGAAGGTAGGGCGAGACAATGGAGGGGGCAAAATTAGCAATGGCCCCCAACATGGTCTATGTTGAAATGAACACCAAATAGCCTATTTTTGGCCCCGTGTGCAGGATTTTATCACTCGCGATTCTCCCATCTTCCGTTTGTGTGGTTACTGGTATTAGGCCCTGCATGGTGAGGGTCACTCACAACCCTGGCAAACAAGGAAGGAAACATCTCCATCCTGCCTCCCTGCTGACTGGATCCTTCCGCTGTCTTCTCGCTTAGCCTAATAAATAATGGCAAGTTTGATTTCTCCACGAGTGGACTACTTGTTACGGGGTGAACACACATGTTAAACATGTGATGTTTGCCATTTCTTTCTACTTGTGTAATACTTTGCAAATGTGAATATGATTTCACAAGTTGCCAGATCAAACTGCAAAGGTTGTTCCACTGCACGTGCAAGCAGTAGCCTTCTTCATGTGTCTCACCCCACACTCAAAGTATCAAATCAAAGTTTCATGAGGAAGCAAGCAATCTAGGGCTATTTATCAGTCTCTCTATCAAAGGAATTTGCTCATTACTGGGTGTGAATGCACGCAATGTGTGGCGTTCAATTGAAAAAAAAGATCACATCCGACAAAATTGCTTCATTTGTGGCTGAATAAATAACTATGTACTGAATTTGTGAAAAAACTATAATTTAGATGTCATTGATGGAAGCCACTTAAATAAAATGGGGTGGCAAATTCCAATGATTTGAATAGCTTGAATGATGATCCCTGATGTTAAGGCTAAAAAAATTACTAATAATAATCAGTTATAGTAATTTGTATACTTCAAAGAAAGAAGAGTCTTTTTTTAAACACTGAGCCACACTTTGCCACGCTTTTCATAATTGCGTTGCCTCTCTTTAGATTCTTTCTCTGCCCCTCTTTACCAAACCTTGCTCAGATTCAACGTTGCTTCAAATGTTTAAGTTACCACGTTCGCTCATCAAGATTGCAGGTGGCGATTATTCAGGCTACTTCTTCCTTTTCCTGCATCCCAGGCATCAGCACACCTTAATATGATTTTTATTTTTTCCTTCTCATGTTCGATCCATGCTTTCTTTATTGCATCCAACTGCTGATGGCTATTATTCTTCGTGAAATCTATTTACTCGCAATTTGGTTAATATAACCTGCGCATGAGCAGTAGAATGGTGCATCAACATTGCCAAGATGTTTTAACAGCCGGCAACCCTGCAGACAGGGTGGTTGATGCATCGCGTATGAACACACAACATTACCTCTGAGGTTGGTATTTAAAAAATATATTGATGTCCAGGATACTCCATAACATAAATTATCCATTGTTCATGTTGAGGCATTGTGTCCACAAGCATCAGCCTACTGCTATTCCTGGAATAATATTGGCAAAGATGATGAAAACTGAAGTGGCCATCAGGAATGATTCCAAGAATAAATGACCAATGAAATAGGAAAAGAAAACCTCAAGAATAACAGACAAGTAATGCACCACTTACATTGGCACTAATAAAGTTTGCATTGTAATACATTCATACATACTTGTGCCTTCTTGTTAAGAGCACACCTGATTGTTTGTCGAAATAAATATCTAATGGTGGATTTACTTGACAATGCAAGCCTATCGACTGCTACCCACTCAACTGATCTAATACTTGCTACTTAAAGCAGCTATAGCTAACAAATGTATTTTAATAAACCATAATATGTCATTAGAGATTATGGAAATTACTAAATCGAATAACTGGTATCTCCGACCAGTCCACAATACTACAGGCAGTATGTTCTCCTTTGAAATTGATGTTCCGGATCGGAAAGTTGTTTTTGGTTTTGGCCTGTCTTTTGTGATTCACTTTTCTCTAATAATCTAGTAAACATTGCACAATATTTTTCCCGGCCTAAAAAGCCTTGTGGTCTTCTGAAAAAGCTCCATGACCAGAGCCTGTGCTAAAACACGGGTCATTTTTAGGAGTTGCATTTAAAATGGAAATAGCTTTGAGCCCAGAAAGATTTCAAGACTAATGCCACCTGAGCTCTTTTATAATTTGACAACACTAAATAAATTACAAAAGTATACCGTAGCTAACCAACTTACAGCATAGGACTCGCCATAGCTTGTCATTGTTGAATAGAATAATTGCGCTCTTCCCAAAATATAACGTTGAGCCCAGCTCGTCTTGCACCCGTTCAATGCCCTCAACCTGGCAACCCGCGTAAGAATCAGGCCTGGGGAGGAAAGGGCGGGCGGAGACAACTCTCTCCAATAAGGTGAATTTCGACTGCAGGACCAATTTTAAATGCTGAGCATCAAAGCTACATACTGTACCCTGTTTTAAGAAGAAGTATATTAACAGGTACTTACATCTTGTATCATTAACATGAAACTCTAACAACCTTAAAAGGTATCTCTAGGGGACACCTTGGTTTGATCGATCTTATCTTTAAAGATGCGTTGGCGTCCCTTCCTTGCATCAACGGAAAGCTATCTGGCTTAGACATGATGGGTGTAAGACATGTTGCAAGGAAAATGTGAACACAAAAAATGCAATAAAAAATACAGATGAAAACCTAAGGGTCTCATTACCCAATGCCATCTTCCTGAGAGGGATTAAATATTATTTATAGGGCAGGGGGTAGATTTAAGTTCCTTTCAATGCCTCTCCCCCTGTTGTCAATGTAAATGATTCGCTGGGGGGTGTGATGCCTTTCACTGGCTGACTGGACGTATTGGAGAGTTTAAATCCCTCATTTGACTGCTGGAAGCCAGTTAGGCGAGTTGAAACTCGGGCCAAATTAACCGGGAGTGAGCTAGGATTAAGGAATTGATATTGATTGACAGCATGCAAACGATGAGCGTTCACAGATTTGATCTAATCATACACTAGTTTGCTAACGTAACTTTTGTCAGGGAATTGAACTCGGCACCTCCTTTGGAAGATAATTTTCGTGATTCTTTCACACCTGTTATTTTTTTTCCGGTTTGTTGGCTTTCTTTCCCATCCAGCACTGTAGCCCATCTTGCCCATTTTGTGCGAGAGGATGATGCATTTAAACACAATCCAGTGCCTCTGCGGACCCGGGGCGGCTCCATAGATCTATATTACAGAGCCTCTACTGCACTACCATTCTCCATGACTGATTCTGCTCTGCCCACCTCAAAACCTCTCATCCCCAACCCACAATTCCCCATGACTCCTCGCAAGGACAAAAACTCCCCACAATAAAGTTTCATGGTTCTAATAACCCAGAGTAAAGGGTTTTCTGTGAGTTTCTCATCGGTTAAATACACGTTTGTGAAGTTTGTATTCATTAATTAGCACATGGAATTCCCTCTGGGGATAAGCAGAGTAATTAATCTTCTGCATTTTGTAAATAGACCAAATAAATAGAAATCTTGTCATATCAAGGGCCATTTATTCATGTCTTTGTGTCCGGATCTTGATTTCTTTGTGTGTGAAAGAGACGTTGCCTTTATAAAAGTTGATTTAGTGGGGGTTTGTCTGCGTGAGTCAGTGATAAGTACATCAAGTCGTCAAAGTCTCCCACTGCCAACAATCACAGCAGGTCTTTTAGAAGTTTCCTGCGTAGTTTTCTAACCAGCCCTAATCATCATTGGCGGCTGGGTTTGTTATTTCTGCTTGTCTTACGTTTATGGGAGCTACGGCTTCATGACCAAGACTTTTACTTTGCACCAACAAAAACACAAAAAAAGGTAACGTTTTTCGTCAGGTCGGCTTAGCTCCGGAGGGAGACCGGGAGGTTGCTAGTTTGATCCCCGCCTCCTCCTAGCTGACTGTCAGAGTGTCCCTGAGCAAGACACTGAAACCATACTGCTCCAGATGACCTGGTTGTCACCTTGCATGGTTGACTCTGCTGTGTGTGTGTGTGTGTGTGTGTGTGTGTGTGTGTGTGTGTGTGTGTGAATTAAAAGGGGGCGTGACGCTACATGCCCACTGCACCGTCAGTCAACGGACGTGGGAAGGCGTGGCTGACTGATGGGGTAGTAGTCTTTGCAGAGGCATCCGTCAGCCAATCAAATCGCTTCGCCGGGTTCTTCCCGCTTCTTCCTGCTTGTTGCGAGGCAAGATTACCCGATTTCCCGCTTTCCAGTATCGTCAGAGCCCGAGTCGCGTCACAGTGCTTAAATTTGCATACGTGATCTGATTGGATGACGGATCCGTCGCTGCCGTCCGTTCAACGGAACGGACGGATCCACAATGCATTGCGCGTCCGTCCCCATTCAAAGTCAATGGGGATCAGTCAACGGACGGAGGTAGTGGGCACGGGGCGCGAGACACCATTCTGCTTGGAACTGCTCTGTGTTGTGTCATTTTGTCTACTCAACTTGGTAGCGTGGAAACCCCACACCCACTGGCCCGCTACAACGTGTACCGTCGAATATATATGTGCATAAATGAAGTCACTTTGGAAAAAGCAGCTGCTAAATGCCCTAAATGTACATGTATAATGTAGCCTCTATTAAGAAATTCACAAACACTATTTTGGGTTATTTTTTTCAGCAGTTAATAATAATAATAATAGGGGCCCGAGGAGGGGAGTGTTACGAGTCTTTCACAATTTATTTACACCGGCCTGTCGTTTAGCGTCTCTCCCCTCCCATGGCAGGCGAGGTTGAGGTCGTTATTATCTCCTGTCACAACCCGTCCTCTATCCTCCCCTCTCTGCCCCTGTGTCTCTGTCCTTATCAATGCGCTTGCTGACAGAGTCGGGGCAAGGAGGAAGTGAATGGAGGGGGTGGAGAAAAAAAAACATCTCAATAGAAAGCAGTCTTCAGAATCCTCCGGCCTGCCCCCCAGTGAAAAACAAACCCACCCTCACACGCTCAAGGCTGCGGCTCCACCATATCTCAGGGTGTCAGGGAGCGCTTGATACGAGCCGTTGGATTTCTGATGGGGTTATTTTCACACAGGGCTTACTTGACAGTGTCTATTTCCCCTTTCAGCGTTTAGAGGCTGACCCGGAATAAAGTGATATTTTTTTTAGGGCCGATGCAGAAAGGAAAAGCTGTTCATTCCTCTGACTTTGGATGTGTGGTTTTAGGCCTCTGTTATGTTAAGAACTCCATTGGTAAACAAAGGCAAATCAGGCCTCCATGGCCATCTTCAAGTCCCTTCACAAAGTATTTTTGTCATGCCTCAAATCAACACAAACACATATTTTTGAAATATGAATATACATTGAGCAGATCCTTTGAGCCAATATCTTTGAGAAAGGGGATAACCTTATTGGATATTGATGATCCTTGACGATCTCAGCACTACATGGCTCTGTGTTACTCCGCCTGACACCAGCTCACAGATCAGACAACACAGGGGCTCAGCCAAGAGTTATAGAAGACCATTCAAAATCGAGTGTACATCAGTAACCCCCCACACCTCCAAAACCACAAGCTTGAAGGAGAAATGGAAAGTCAATAGAAATGTTTCACATTGAAAAGCCACACTTGCCTTTTTGATCAAGCAAAATTGATTACATTGAAGAATAAGAGACGGACTCTCTGCCTGATACCCAAAATAAACATTGGCTTGTTAGCCTTCACTGAGCTTTAAAGTATCCATCACCCTCAAACTGCCTGGCTATCAAGTGGAATGAATCGAGCTAAGATGACGAATACCCGAGTAGCGTTCCTTCCTGACGTGAGCTGCGTGCCTCGAATCGTGCGCTGATAATATTACTGTTACTTCCAGGATTAAGGAGCCAGACTAAAAATATGAACTTCCTTTGACGCACTCTGCAAGATCACAAGAACCCATCCCATGCTTCCTAGGAATCAGAAATCAGATTGTAGTAATTAGTTCGTTATCTGTGCCGACAGTGCACTGACACCAGGAAGAAAAGATTATAAATAGTGTGCAGATAACTTGGTGGTATTATTATGAATGATAAAAAAAAATCTAAATATTTACCCATTTCTAAGGCATGGGAGGAAACGTTCTTGGAAATTATTTTTGCCTTGCCCCACTTTGTGGCAATAATTAGATGCAGTTTTGATGATGGAGTTTAAAGATAGGACTTTCATTAAGCTTAAATAAATCAATTTAAGAAGGCACAATTAAAATTACCCAGCTATGAACAATTTCAGCCAGCGCACGTATTAGCAATCTGTAATTAAAGCGGAATATGAAACCAGGTTAGTAACGCCTCATTACGTTTCAGGAACCACTTTTGGAAATGTGAATTCTGGGTGGATTCATGAGTGCACTGTTGATAAAAGTTAGCATTCTTAATATAGACATTGACAGAAGCCTGACCAAGATACAAAAAATAGCATTAGTTGTTAGATCATTTGAATTCATTTGGATTTATTATACAGTGCGTGTGGGGAGGGGAAGGGGAAGTAAAATAATGATTCACTGAGGGACCATGAAGTGGAACATACTGTATATAGCTAATATAAAAAATAGGTTTTCAAGCATGCATATATATATATATATATATAAATAATTATGTATCCGATTCATCCATTTTATTAATATGAAAACCAAATTGTATCTAGAAAATTCTTGCTCATTTGTTTCACTCACTCACTGATTATCACAGCGGTTTTCAATCATCTCGAAATCGTGCTGCCATCCACTTAATAAAGACTCACAATAACGACTATGATATACCCTTTCAGATTCACGAGATTCAGATTCAAGAGTGTCACATAAGTCCCATCCCTTATGTGCTCATATGGAAGGACAATTATGTATTGATTCCCAGGGTGCCATGCTGACCAAGTATGCCGAAAGCACGTAGTGTACAGGCCAGTAAAAAGCAAGGACATTCAGTCCTCGCACACGACTACCCGCTCAAATCTGCCGTCAACCCCCCTCCCGTACTGCCATGACGGAGGAAATGATGCGTTAAACATGGCTGGGCCCCTCATTTTATAAAACTGCACTATGAAGGAGGGAAGACATCAACGGAAGAAAGACGAGGGGGAAAAAAAAACCTGGCAGAAATGACAACTCGTTATTCACATTTCTCAGACATTACGAGCCGGTGCTGTTTCATGGGCAGGCTCTGCGACCAGAGGCCACGACAAATCATAGGAAATAGACATGAGACGGGACAACCAGGTCACTTATCGAAATGACCTGCCCATATAAAGAGGATGA
The DNA here is from genome assembly GCF_031168955.1 of Gadus macrocephalus. Taxonomy (NCBI): domain Eukaryota; kingdom Metazoa; phylum Chordata; class Actinopteri; order Gadiformes; family Gadidae; genus Gadus; species Gadus macrocephalus. Next base: position 3,772,863 of record NC_082390.1, on the reverse strand, counting down.
CTAGTCGTTGTGTACATAGAAATGCAGTGAAAGTGGTTAAAGGTGAATAAGTAAATCGCCAACTAACTGAACCACACAATTCTTTCTGCTTTTTGTGGCTGGTCTTGGGTTGTTTTGGTACTGCAAAAAAAATTGTGGCCTGAAACCAATACATTTGTCAAATGTCTCGAGTGCTCCTGGGGCCAAAGCCGCTGTATCAAGAGGAATAGCTGAAGATGCCGCAGTAATCCTATTTTTCTATTTTTTTTTTTGCTACTGAACTTTTAAAGTTAAGAGGTAATACGTGTAAAGGAAAAGCAATTGTGCGTGGTGTCCTTGGAATTTGTTAAATCATTATCTCTGCATATCTAACAAAATTATGACTTCAATGTCAGCCTGTTTCAAATACCTGTTTTTAATAATGGAACTCAAACATTACAGATATATAATGGTTAAAATGAACTTTCAGTTAATTGTAACTCTTAACTCGCTCTCCATTTACTGTTTAAAGAAAAGGATAGGAGGAGAAGTTAGGCAGTACACTCTTAGGCTGTATATTTTTACTGGACATCACTACGACGTAAACAGAAATGGGCAACTGACCAAGACTCGTCCTGAAGTTGAACCCATTCTGAAGTTTCTATCACCGATGTGAGCAAAAAAAAAAAAGGAAAATATCTGAAACAATTGGCTGATCTGCTGTTCGTCCACACTGTGGCCCCAAGACCTCCAAGCGAGCTGAACCAATCCCTCTGTCTCCCTGCCAAGTCAGAAGACGACGGTAGACAAAATAAATAAGACAACAACTATCCCTAATTGCTCCAGGGGCTGGCGTTTTAAAGAAGTGTCTCGCGCTACCCTGCTGTGCTGCTACGCTGACATGCGGTCATGCCTTTCGGGGCTTTTGAGTCATCCATCAGCCGTGAATAGACAGCGCGCTATTACAATTACTCCCAATCATTCTGGGCCATGGACGGACCTGGAAGCCTATGCAGAGTCCAATCACATTTGGAGGAAGTCAGCTGGCTTCATTAGGCATCCAACACTTCCAGACACTCCTTTAAAGTCTACTGCGCCTGAATAACTACCAAGCTGGCGCTGTCGAATGTGGGGAAAAACTGATTTTTATCTATATATATATATATCTATATATTTAAATAAAGAGCAGCTACTCATGCTTAACGGCCAGTTGTAGTACAGACTACTAATATGTGCATGCTTAAAAAAAAGATCGATTTTCATTTTTAAGTTGAAGTTGTTTTTATGAGTAAGACTGGACAGAACGCATGGTGCCTTCAGACACGATGGACAAAAAGCCAGAGTGTTTGTTGTGCAGACAGCAATAGTGTCAGGATCTATTGATTTATCTGCCGGCTCTTGGCGAAACGTAAGGCCATCCCCAAAGACAGTGCCCTCGTTGCTCCACTGCACTCCAATCATACTTGTGGTGGACGGTCTCCCAAAAGAGGTTGTCACCCCTGTGTTTTGTGGCACTTAAACCCAATATACATTCATAGATTGTAAACCGGTTTGTTGACCTTCCTTTATCTGGATACGCTTCGAGCTCCATTACCCACAGAACACAATGTTGTTCTTCGGAGGGTTTTCTTTCTCACTATTGCACCATGTGAGTAACCTTGCAAGGTTTGCAAGATGGCGAACCCGTGAGAATACATCTCGCCAGGCTTCAAGTTATCACGCGTTTGTGTCCGTGCCAAATCAGCTTGCTATGAGGAACTGCATGATTGACGTGATGGACAGCGACAGACAGACGGTTCATCCAATCACCTGCCAAGGGTTTTTTGAAACAGCCTGCCCCTATCCAAACCGAATAAGGATGAATTCCCGGAGGGTTCTGTGTAACAAACCATCTGACGTCAGGTTACCATGTGAGGGCGTGGTAAATGGGACGTGTAACACTGCTAACTCTCACATCTGCTCGGGGTAGCATGGGGTGTAACACTGCTAACTCTCACATCTGCTCGGGGTAGCATGGGTCCGACCTGATCTGGTGGGGTAATTGCAGGTTTAGCGGCTGGGATCCATTACGGAGATTTAAGGTTTTTAAAACGCCTTTTCCCAGACACTATTTTATTTTCCTCTCAGATCTCATCTCGATACGCTATCGGGGAGCGAGTGGGGAGACGGTGAACCAAAACAACAGATTTTCAATTAGCAGGGACAGATGCGACCCATGGTGAATTATGTCGACGACGGTGAAGGTATCGGGCTCGTCAGGAGATAGAAACGGTCGGCAAACGAAGCTTGGCGGCTGTAATGTTGTCCCAGGGCCACGTTGACTCACCAGGGAGCCTCCACGATTGGTCCCTCGGAATCTGGCAACCTGCCTCCATCTATGTTTGACAGCGTTGAGCCACCAGCTACCTCACATCTGGAATAGAAACGCATCAAAAAAGCACCTAAATCAACACCTGATATTTCCTGTGCTGTTCCTAAGTATCAAGTCAAGTTCATTTATATAGCACATTTAAAAACAAAAGTTGACCAAAGTGCTGTACAATGCAAAACAACAAATAGGCCTAAGATACACAACAACGAACAACAGCAAAAAAAACAACAGCAACAAAGCAAAACAAAATAAATGGTTAATTTGTGTTAAAGGCCAATGCATAATAGTGAGTCTTTAGTAGCGTTTTAAACTGGTCAATGGACTGGGCAGTTCTCAGACTTCAGGGGAAGACCGTTCCAGAGATTGGGAGCAGCCACAGCGAAGGCTCCGTCACCCTTTGTTTTCAGTGCGCCCCTAGGTACATCCAGCAGCACCTGTCGAGCTGACCGTAATTCTCTAACTGGAGCATGAATGCAGTATCAAACAAACTACACTGCCAACATCGAACAGAAAAGAGTAACCGAGCCCTTAAGCGTGTCTTTGCAGAGGACGCCAGTTATAAGTAATTCTTTACCCTTGGTACCTTTATGTTTTGCCATTTTTTGATCGTATCCCAGCAATATCATTCAGACTAAGTACCACATTCATTAAAATAATAATATAATAATTGATAACCTACAAATGTAAACCCTGTGACCCTTTTATGGTGAGTTTTCAAAAGTTTCCCAGGCAGCGTTTTAATAGCACTACCACAACTAGAAACGGCCGGGCACATGGAATGGCGCTTTGATGCGAAGTACACACTACATACGGTTAAAGACTTCTAAACCATGAGATGAATTATTAAGCAATGTTTTTCGGTACCGCGATCCTGGCGACGTTCTATGATATTAAAATATTCAATTATAAGTGTGTTTACTTTGCGTCCGTATTTACTTCTGAGCAAGTGCGGCATTCACATGCAATATCATCATGCCCTAAATGCATTTTCTCCCTCTGCGTTCCCAGTGGTAAACACAAACATGCGTCGTAACAAGGGCAGAGAGGGAGAGACAGAGAGGGAGAGACCTATTGTGGCGGCGGCAGGGAAAGCAAGATTTGTTGGGCGTTAGCTCGAGCTGTCCAAAGTGTTCCGCTTCATTGAGCTTCAACCAACGGAAAGTCCTGGGAGACAGAGAGGTAGGCCTACATCTCACCTGTCTTTCGGCTGCCTTTCCGTGGACTATTCTTTCTTTTTGTTCTATCCCTTGCCTCAGCTCCTTGGTGGCCGTTGTTATTCCTTCCTACACATCACTGTCACCACGGTTACCTCTGGCTCTGTCATTGCGTTTAATGTATGTGGTCGGCAACTGAGCCGAGGCCGTGTTGAGAAAGTTTCACTTTCTCTGACATCCGACAGTGGGGAAGCTATGCGCTCACGTTTGCTCTTCATGCCGTCGGTAGGTTGATTAGTTGAGATGGGCGTTCAGCTGATTGGTTCGTTTGTTTAAATGATTAGTTGATTGGTGGACATTTTTGGTTGGTTGAGGTCAAAGTCAGTGTGTTTTATGCATAGAATGCACACAGGGCACACAGGGTTATTCTGAACAATGAAATTCTTGGGGCATTGCAGCTAATAGTAGGATTGTAAAAAATAAAATAAACTGTTTTGAAAGGGTGATCAATAGCAGCAAACATGGCTCAGAAAATTACACAATAATTATATATAACAGTACAAAACACGAGCTGCATAAGAGCATTAAACATCATAAATATAAAGGGTAGGAGTGCTGGAGAATTGTGAGGAAAATGATTTGGCCATGAGGAGAATCTCTCAACCCGGCCAAACCCCAGTCCTACTGGAAACGGACAGCATACAATGCAACGCTCGACCCTGGAAAAGCCCTTGATCAATAGACAGATTGATTGAGGAGTAAAAGAAAGAAGATCCGTCCGAGAGGTGTTTGTGACAAAACATAAAGTAAAGACTACACCCATGCTAAACCGTACTCGCGCACCCCAAACACCTCTCATATGGTACCGTCAGCCTGCTTGTTGCTGGCGGGTGGACAGTGATTGATGACAGCTGTCAGTCTGGCACCACTGCACCTCCACAGCCCGACAGGAGCCCACCTCTGCCACGCAGCCCCAGAGTCCCATCTCCGTCCCCAGGCAGGTGTGACAGGCCCCGCCTCCCTTCAACGCCGCTGGCAGAGAAACTAGGTCTCAGCCAGGGGAGGGGGGAGGCAGGCAGGCAGGCAGGCAGGCAGGCGCTGACGACAGCTGCTGCCCCTGCTGTACCGCTGTAAGACTCCCGGGGGACGGAGAGGCGAGAGGGGAGGGAGGAGTAGGTGTAGGTTGAGCGTTGCACGCTGATCCGAGCAAAGGAGCAATCTGTTTTCTTGGAAGACATGGGGTGGCATTTAGACACGCAGATATATTCCTTCATTGCCCCTCTTGCCCCGCCAACGCTCGGAAATGAATCACTCCGAGGCTTATCAGGGAAGGCGACGGAGACAGACCGACTGAAGGCAGTCGGAGAGAGGAGGAGATGAGGCAGGAACCACAACAGACATGGGTTGAAGGACAAAAAACACACACCTTTGAAACATTCTGCTAATTACACTTTCCGCCAGGGAAAAGAGTGTCTTTGGATGTGATTTGTCAACATGACTCAGCAATGTAAGCAACTTTAATTCGATTCTAAAACCTTCTTGCCAGTGGGTCCTTAAAGGAGTTGCCCATTGAAGTGTAGACGCACACATTTGCCCATCCAATCAGTGCTAGCGTTGCACCAGACTAAATCTGTGATTAAATGGAGGACATCAAAGTGGTAGATTTGTGCACTGGTGCATCTTTCATTACTCATGACACATTTGGGATGTTTATTTTCATGTTTTTGGATGCAAAGGTAGGTGATTATAGAAAAGAATACACATATGTATTTATTTGTGGTCGCTAGCTCTTAAAAATAATTCACACAAGTTTTTTCGGAAATATACAGCAATACCTTTATGCACCAGGGGATAGATGGGGAGACAAGCTGGTAGGAAAAACAGTCAGGCAAGTGGTTAGCGAGCAGGCAGGCAACAGGTTGTAGGTGATAGAAATCCAGGCTAACAAAGATGTTCATAGCCAGCCCTTAAAGGGTTCGAACTATAATCACTGCGTTCTCCAATTGATGGTTAAATAACTCAAACGTATATCTCTAAGAATAAAGCGTTAAACTGTAGGCATCCAACAGATACTTGCCAACCTAGGAGACTTAAATCTGCAGGGTCTCCTAAAAAAACAGGAGAGCGGTGGCTTAGGAAACGATTGGGGATCCTCAATCAGAAAAAAGTCAGTGTCAGGTCCTTCATTTCCTTTATTGTAGTGAATTGTCAAGGGTAAAATAAATAAGAAGCACATAGAAAATCAGTTTGAATAAAAAATATACAACCCCAAGCTAAGACAAATTTTTATATATATATATATATATATACACAAAAAGAATCCATTGACATACAGTAGTCTTTTATTTCTTTGACTCATTTTATTCCCACATCGCTGCTGAAGTGTGAAGGCAGCACTATAGCAGCCTTTACACTTGATGGAGTTCTGCCTGACAGATGATCAATCCCAACACGCGGGCACCTCATCACGACGCGTTATGATTCGAATAGTAACTTTATTGAACTATAAGCCCATAAGACAACAATCCTGTCTGGTACAGTGTTTTGATTGAGCAGTAACTTCTTTGTTTTAAACTTTTACAGACCACAGATACCAAAAATAGACACAATATATATAAATACGAGGTTCTCGTCTTTCGGTGGAGTGCAGGGGAGTATGATCCAACATCTTCCAAAGTCATTGACACTAAACGGTTTTTCGTGTTGTCAAATAAAAGTCACATTACCTCACTGTTTTTTAAAAATAAAATGTCTTTCAATATGAACAAACCTTAATTGGCCTGTTTTAAATATAAATCAAATATGGCTTCTACAATATGTATATATATATATATATGTATATATATATGTTTATATTTGAATGCATATATTTGAAACATTCCTAACAGAGCAAAGTGACATCTGCTGTTCACACAGGGCTTCTCGACAGCATACTTTGAAAACAAGATTAGTAAGGTACATGGCACCTTGGCCGCCATCTGTTTGCAACTGCCTTGACTTTATCGTTCACATCTCTACTGCTACCAGCTGCTTCTTGGCTCAGAGGAACTATCATACAGTTTTATTAGCTGAGCCACCACCAGTTCATGGCATGACAACATTGTTTGCAAGCTATCTTACATTGTTTGTTAGTTGGTTTGAAGTCTTTCAGAAAAAAAAAAAAACGTTTCGCCATCAAGACTCAAATTTGAGCATCTTCGCTCTTAATTACGAAGATGTACAACTTGTGCCGCATTTTTTTTTTTGATGATACTGATGAAAGAGGCGGTTGTTGGATCAATTGTGTACGTCCCAATTTGGTGGTATGCCAGTCTGTTATGTGTGTTGCGGCCGCCGGCCGCTCCAGTCAACAGGCAAATAAGATAAAAATATAACATGCACGGACCAAGACCCAACAAAAAGCAGACTTTAAGGAGCATTACGGCACAAACATTAAGGAGTCTACACTCCAATTGTGAACAATTTACATTTAAAAGCATGTGCAGAAGAGTGAGCAAAACGCATCAATGTTGTGACTTGACAGACAAAATGACTCATGCTGTCATCGGAATGGTGGCTAGGAACAAAAATGGTTTTCACATGCTCATCCTGTTCTTGCTACTGGGTTTTTCACAAGGGATGAAGAGAGCGGAGGTTCATGAGTGATCAGTTTATGGTAGATTCAGTGCAGAGATTCACAAACCCCGCTACGATGAGAGCGTAGAAGAAGAACACAACCTAATCCCTGAGGTGGATCACAGCATGAACACACTCAAATAAGGAGAGGATATTCTCCTGTAACACTGTTATCTGTTACAGGAGAACACCTCACCTGTGGTAACAGCTGGAGTCGAGGAGGGGTTCAGTTACTTTTGCCGTGTCAACAAGGTGAGATAATTGCCATTGCTCTGTGTGTATTCAGTAAAATATCATTTTATTTCAGTTATCGTCATCTCTCAAACCACTTGGTTCCCTTTTGCAAGCCACTTAAGTGGCTGAAATGTAACAGTCATAACCCAGTTTGAAAACCAGATGAGTGTAGAGTGGTTTTACTGTACTGTAGCGATCCTTCATTTGTAAACGTTTCATTTTTCCGATTCAGCATTACAGATGCGGCAATTGACGCAGTTAACAAATAGTTTCATTGTGATAACAGCAGGCGTGGAGAGGAATGTATAGTGACATTGAGTGTTCTGTAGACCTACTATAATGAATCGCTCCTCATCTGTGGTAATTAGTTGTAGATACATTAGCAATACCTTTGTGGTAATCAAGGACCCTTGAATATATATATATATATATATATATATATATATATATATATATATATATATAGAGAGAGTAATCTATGATTCCTTCACTTGCAATAAACTGTTGCTGGCAATTTTTTGCAGGTACAATAGTATTGGCTACAAATGAATTATTGCGTACATCAATAATGCCAAAGCTATTACTGTTCACAATGCTAGCTGGACCGACAAGCGAGTATTAAACGAAATTAAATATTGATGCCAAACAGATAGATTGTAACGAGACAAACACGGCAAAGAGAGGTAAGAACCCACCGCCTCGTTGATTTACAATTGACAACCGTCTGATCAGAGAGAAAATTTACTTTCAATACGCACTGACTCGCAATGTATAAATATAAACCTGCTAAAATATGGTTGGGTTGGATAGTTGAGGGGATTGGAGATGAGCAGAGAGACAGAGAGAGCTCTTGGCAGACTCTTCACGTTGAATCAATACAGATGAAGATGTCCTCTACGATAGAGGCCGGTTTGGAGCCGATCGCTCTTTCCCGTTGCTTGGCTATCCCACTGTGTCATTCTGATGGGTTCCTTCGGAAAGCCAGAACACAAGTGCAACCACTTAGGTATTAAAAAGCCACTGGCTGTGTTCCCAGATGTCCATTTTCCCGCTGGTCACAGCTCTGAGCAGACGGCGTGGAAACACAACGCTTTGGAATTTTAGATTACAATGAAAAAGAAGACAGTCAGAAGAGGAACTATAAAGTCTATAATTGTGTTCAAATAATTGATTGCACTGATTAAAACAAAAATTGTGCCAAAGACCAAGATGTTTATGGTTATCATTAATTACAATTTAGTTGGTTAAAGCTATACATGACATACATCTGATGGATGGTTGCTGGTCATTGCTTAGCATTCTGTGAGGGAGATAGGAAAGTATCTATTCAAGTTAGAGATTCATCCAAAGCCACAGGGAATTCATACATTCCATTAAACCTGCTTGCTCCCTTACTATTTTTATTACCATTATTCATGTAATTATTATTATAACCCTAACCCATATGAAACACTTTCATTTGTCGTATTGTAATAATTTGAATGGACAGCATGCTCTCTTAAAAGAGCGAGAGATTGATTGCAGCCATCTAGAAACATCGACTAGATGCTAATCCCATTGCCAAATGTATTGCACTTCATGGGCCTTTTGTACAGAACACATGAATACGACATGAAGGAACAGCCCGTAACTGAAAGTCCTTTTTCACATTGGATTTGTTATGTTGATTCACGGCGGATAGATGCGTGTGATGCAACGTGTGTGCCAGTTCTCTCCCAGAGCAGCAGCCACAGAGTACCAAATTATTTCATATAAACATCAACAATCCATGTTCTCTGAGACTTACGCTACTGACTGAAGCCGTCAAGTAGATCACCTAGATAGGGGTAGGATGTAAAGGAAACCATGCACACCGTGTTCCAACTGCCAGAGAAACCTGACACCAGTCACAGTAGATGCCAGCAAGAGCCCTATATAGATATTCCATAGTGGATCAAACCTCACCCCATTCCCATGGATTTTTGTTAAGAAACACTGAAAACACAGGGAGGACGCAAGGAATAACAAAAGTGTCATCCTATACATCCTACGAGAAAAGATTCCCTCTTTAAGGTGTTGTTAACAAGACTTAGGTGCCCTCCCTCCCCTCCCCTCCCCTTCCCTTCCCTTCCCTTCCCTTCCCTTCCCTTCCCTTCCCCTCCTCCTCCTCCTCCCCCCCCCCCCCCCCCCAGCCATTTCTGTTCTTTAACTTTAACCTATTTAGGTTTTATATCGGCATGGTGGGACTCTGCTCCCTCTGTCTTTGATTAAAAGAAGGGCCAGTCACCATATACCTTCTTCAGTAAGCTTGCCCCATTCCTCTTCTCTCTCCAAGTCCTCAGCAAAATGCACCAAACCCATGCCAGGGACATCATTTATTGTGTCTCTGAGTTAAATCCTTCGAAGGAATTCTGTCCCCTCTATTGATTCTAGTAAAACCCGATAACAAACTCTCCGAGAGGACATCAATTCTAAGGGGACATGGTTTGTCGTTAGGATTGTCTGGGTAAATTACTTAAAAATAGGTCATCCTACCCTGATGCCCCTGACCGTTTCGCAAATGTATAGTTGTCTAGAACAACATTTTTGGTTCTCTATATCAACGGCTGGAAACCAAAAATGCCTCTGGATGCAATCAGATGGAGCTACAACAAATCAGGGTGGTGCAATCATGGACATAAAAAGAATGGACCACAGACTGAAAAATGGCCACCCATTCATTCCTATGAAAACTCCTCAATGGCGCAGTAGAACATCAAGGAGAGATTTGCTTCCGCATCATGGGCGCCTAGACACGCCCTAGTCCGTGACGTACCGAATGCGGAAATATTGTCGTTTTCTATTGTTAGCATTGTAGCCTCACGAACGAGCACACTCGCATTGTATACCGACCATGGAAGTATAAGTTATGTGATGATTCTCTATGTGATCTTTTAATGACACTCCTAATTTACACTATTTTAGATTAGTTTTTAAATTTTTGACCTTATAAAGAAAAACACCTTGTATATAAATTTTCATTTTGTATTTTAAAACAAAAATCTTAATTACAACTCGTTTTTTTAATATATTTTTCTGTTTTTCTGTTTCTGAAAACGATAATCAAATGACCAAATATATACACGGACCCATCAGATCTCAATGACAGAAATACAATTGTGAGAGTCTTTTTATTTCAATATCCAGAGGAAATCAGAAAATACATACTTCTTTGTTAAAAAAAATGTGGTTATCTACCCTGATGTCAGGTGTTACCTTTTGAGATGTATGACTAGGAAACAAGATATCAAAGTGGAAGCACACAAGATAATCTTCTGGTATCATGCTGGTACCTGAACACATTTACTCATTGATAAAAGGTCAACACCGTTCTGGAAATCCACCCACAAAGAGCATGTTTTTTACAAAAACAGATTGACATTTGATAAAATTGGGACTAAAAAAGTTGCAATGCTTGAATATACTATTTGTGATTTTATAATCATATTTCAGTTGAGCTTTTCACATGATGTGTTGATGCAATAGCCTGAGGCTAATGCATTTATTACGTATTACATTTACAGTATTTTAAAGTCGCAATGTGTAATATTTAGCCCCACAAGGTAGCTGGCGGGAGACTTTCAGAATTGAGAACACTCAATAACAGTGTTCTGTCCACACTCACTCTATGATGCCAAAATGGCGTAGCAAGGCTGGAGGTTGGATATCTCGAGTGGGAGGGGATTTGGGAAGGTCGATAGTAAGATTCTTGTAAACAAAGAGAGAGGCACGGGCTGACCAGCATTTTTTATTTGTAGGATATGTCAGAGGATGTGTTTTTATTTAAAACATTATTGAAATCACTATCGAACTGAAATTGATGGCGTGATTCAATCTAATATATAATACAGTGCTGTCCTAGAGAAAGCAGTACAGAAACTGACCCAACACATCGATATTGGTTTGTGCTGTGCTGTTTGGTTCCGATATTTATCATGTACAGTGGAATGTGTATCATAACTTAGTAGGTGCTCTAAGACAAGCCCATGATTTAGACAGATAGAGAGCTATGATACAGCAGAGAGAAAAAGAGGGAGTGAAATGACCATCATATTTTATCAATGGTGGTATTCTGACCTATTTCCACCTAGAATGGAGATTCCTTGCGCCTGGCTAATCCAGGTTGATGAGGTCTTCAAACTAGGCTGGTACTGTGGCCATGAGGAAGGATGCATCAGTACATTTCACTCGACTTGACCCATTTGACTCCACTCAACTACACCTCAAAGGAATCTCTTACGATCAGGGTCAGCAGAAATTGTTTTGGGCATCGCCTGAGTTACAGTTCCGCTCAGCAAGACAATATTGATTTCAATTTCTAGTATAGACATGATAAAAAGCTATTTAACTGCTCTGGGGAGAAAAACATATCTGTCAGTGGCAATGGATAGACATGAAGGATGCCAAGACTTACAACAATGGCAGTGCGGAAGCAAGCCATGATGTCAAGCCTGTGATTACTAAATATTACTGAATATATCCGTCTGCTGTTTTCAAAGAAATTAAGCCTATTGCTGGAGTGTGCGTGGCAAATATCGTTATCCTTGATCTCTTCAACATTGTGGTCGATTAAATCACATGTTTACCTGTGTTGGCGTGAAACTGACAACAACTGAAAGATCATTCATCCTAAATTAAGCAATGTGTTTTATAATGCGGTCACATGTGCTAGTGAAGAGAAATTATGGGAGTAAAACCAAAAAATATACACATAACTAATCCTTACACTTTTTTAATATTCTGTTGATGTGTTTTGAACATCAAAAACCTGCTGGGCACTGAAGTTTAATTTTGTTGCCTTCAGATATTTAAATATTACTAAGTTGAAAGGCAAAAAAAAGAAATTTGATTTTGTTTGATGCGTACAGCGCTCTGCCAACGTTTTCCACCCAGGGTGGAGGTTGACACGAGGAAATGTGTCAGTGTTTATCCCCAGGTTTTTGACAAGGCTGGGGACATACCGAGCTATTGTTGTTTATGCTAGCGTTCGATGGCTGTGGGATTGAGTTTCGAGTCAGAACGGTGCTCGCAGTAAGACAGGAAGATGACATGTGCCATCCTTCAGCGATCATCTCTCAATCTCCCTGAACCGTTGAAAAATAGATCTTCTCAATGATCATGGCAATCCACCGAAGGCAGAAAGCCAACTGAAGCTATACTCTCGCCGCAGTCTATGGAAGAGCTTTACGAAAAATGTATCAATAAAGAGTTCCGTGACAAGAATAATAGTAAAAAGCTAACAAAGGAAATCCTATATATTCTGTGATTCTGTGATCAATAAAAAAAAAGCCTTAATAGTTTGGATGGTTTAAAATGATTGACTGATTAATTGTACACTTATGTTATGTTTTACAGTTTCACATGAAGCTGTGTATAGTCAAACTTAAAATAGGAAAATGAAAGGTCTGGACTGAGGATTCTGCCTGTTACTCTCCCATTGGGATAAGATGGGCTAGTTAGCAATTCGATTTCTCCGTTACCGTTTACTCTTGCAAATAAAGCCCCTGCAGGTGGATATTCCTGTACATAAGACGACCCGAGTTCCTCTTCAATGTGGACGGCGAGCACCGCATTCTCGTATATAGTTAGTGTGTCACAAAGTCCACGCTACACACCACCTAGATGCCTGCCACACTCAACCTAGTGTGGTGATGTTGAAGCAGTGTGGCGCTGGTGAAGCAGGGCGGGGATGTCGATAATAATACATGGCCTGGTACTCCATGTTCCCATGCAGGAGATTTCTCGTATGGGGGTGGCTGGTTTAACGAGTGCACACTGATTACTCAATGTGCCACAGGTGTGCATTCTCAACCAGCCTTAGAGGCCAATCAGACTCTGACGGGTCAGGTGTGCGTTCACATCACTGGAAATTATGGGGGGGGGGACATTTTCGCGACGTCGGAAAGTTCTCATGAACAGCACCTCATGCCGCTTTTATGATTATACTTCCATTTGGCAGCTGGGGCCAGTTTTGATAACAGAGTTGCCCAGTTGGTGACGTATGGTTTACTAGTGACGCGCATGAACATGGCGGAACGTGAACGTTTGACTCAATATAAAAGAATCAACCATCATATCATACTTTACTATTGATTGACCTTGTAACCGTCTGTTGGTATCAACTTCGCTCAGTTTTAAACGTTCTGTACTGGTAAACCAGCTCTAGATAAGGGTAAGTGCAGCCTTCCAAACACTGGCAATACAATGTGCTTCTCATTATTAAAAGCAAAAGGATAGTAGGTGATAGGCTACAAGGAAATAAAGGCATTTGAACTTGAAACTAATCCTACTTAGTTCCTTTTAGTTCTGACGGTCGCTCTCGGGAACACAAGTAAGCGTGAGAGTCATCACTGGCGAGCCGTCTCGTTAACACCAAGACCATGAACGCGCCTACACTCCCACAGTTTGCTAAAACTAATGATAACCTAAAATTATATTTTCTTTAATTAAATTAAAACTATGGGTTTCATTTCGCCAAAATTAACAAGCAGGTTAATAACTAACTAATAAATATCATATATTTTTTAAATGAAACAGAAAGAACTTAACAGTAGGCCTACTATAAATAATGATTTCACATGTGCATTAAACGATCAACTTACCATATGCATATTCGCTGCGACTCTGCATTTGATTACCCATGAATCCTTGCAACTGTACAATTTAATCAAATGTTACATTTGCTTTTAAAATGATTGAAAGATAGTGTAGAAATGTGTCAGGAAAACTAAGACTATAGATTCCACAGGTAGAAATTAAGAAATACAGCTGCACAACCTGGAAATATTATGCTTCGCCCTTTTTATTCTTACGTTTTTATTAAATTTCATCTTAATAATACATTCTCACCTTGAAGTTTATGTTTTAATTATACAGGCAGAATTATATCGGAAGAATTACATTGATCTACTTCTTAAGAAAAACTTGATTAGTTATTTATGGACATTTAATACAATATTATATAACAGGAAATTATCAGATTATATTGACTGGTGAGTTCATATATCCCTGACTAATGGACATTTTCTATTGCTAAGTATGCAAGGGTTCGTTGAATCTGTATATCGTCTACACGGCAAACCCAGAAAATGTGAATTTCCCTGTTGTCTTTAACTATTTTCAAGTGAAGTTGTTGACATGCTTACAAACTGACATGGCATCAACCATGGGCCAATGAGCAAGCACCATGTGCAGTGAACCGTGCGCTGTGGTTGGTGGGCCCATCAGTGGAGGTGGGGCAAAGGGGAGTATTGATGAGTGACATGTTTGTATGCACGCTCGGTTGTTTCTGGGATTGACAAGTGTTTGAGCAACAGTTGTTGCACTAGGACGTGGTGTTTTGTCTCCAGATTGCCATTCCTAATAGTAAGCCTACAACTATAATTAAGAGTTTAGTTAAGGCAGTAATACACATTATTATATGGCATTAGCATAGGGCTTAGGGTTAACCCTTAAACATTAAATTATGTATGAATGAATACCTTAGTTAATATGAACTTCATTAGTAAACATGAACACCATTATTAGATGACAGACATTAGTTAACTGTTAATTAACTGTTAGTTAATGCTTTATGCTTATTACTGCCTGCACTAATGTGAACTAATGGTTGGTTGTATGTAACCTTGTATCCTTATGTAAAGTGTTACCCTTTAAAGGCATATTGTACGATTTTCAGTGATATGCACTTTTTAATATGTTGTTGAAATTGGTTTTTACATCCTGACAGCAATAAATAACTTATGGGCAATGAAAAAGAAGCGAAAAAAAAACGAATTCTGTATCTGCTATAAACCTGTTAAAATGCTTACCAATCGGAGACATTGTACCCGAATCTAAAGAACCAATCACAAGCCTGCGCGTTCTCTCCCCTCTGTGTACGAGCCTGAGCCGGCCTGAGCGCGTTCACGGAGGGCAAAGAAAGCGTTGTTGTCATAGTAGTTCATGACAGTGGACTAGACCTAGTGAGCCTACAACGTTAACACGATGGAAGAAAAAAAACAGAAGTTACCACTGCCACCGTTACTTGCCCCGGTTCATCCTTTTAAAAAGGCAAGAAAAAGAAAGACAGAAAATGAAAAGGCAGCAACAAAAAAAAAGTTGGAGAATGCTCGAGGAAAAACGAGAATAAATATTGGATTCGCTTTTCAGCGATGGCGACAGCTGAGGGAGTTGAATGGCCTGAAAAGTGACGCAATGGTTGCCGTTGAAGTAAGCCGTAAGCAGCATTAGCGCTCGTGCACGGCTCTGTGTCGAGGGGTGGGGGCAGGGAGTCCTGAAGGGTGGGGGAGGAGTTAAACGGAACTCCGAAGAGAAGCTAATTTCAAATCATGCTAGCTCTCTCACATCGTACAGTATAGCTTTAAGTGAGTTTAACTGGAGAAATTTTAAACAGAACAAAAAAACGTATTTATTAGCTGGGTGTGTCAACCGTCGACGAAGGTCGGGGGTGCTTTGGAGGGCCTGCATGGGATTTTGGGGTGACGGTAATCCACCTAGTGCATCACTTGGCCTTTGAAGAACAATGAAGAATGACAGGAAGTCCTTTGACTCTTTTGGAACAGGGGTGGAGCTGGGGAAAGGGGGGGGTCATGCCTTCTCTGATCTCATTGCGGGGCAGTAACTGTTTATGGTTTGTGACATATCGTTGCATGGTGTTTCATTCGCCACCAGATTGGTAGTTGATGCGGCAGGTTGGCGTCGGTTCAGTTTTGGTACGAGGAGAAACACAAGAATGGAATAAATAGCTTTAGGGGGGGGCCCAGGGTAGGGCCAGGGTGGTCGCCTCGCAGCTGAAATGTACTGGACTCCACCAACAATGTCCGCCTGGTCAAGTCTACTGGTGGACCTGCTGGAGCCTGAAGCCTGACCCACCCGGTCATTTATGACGTTTCTGAATCCGAAATCTGTCAGTTATATATTAGGTGTTATGAACGAAAGAGTCGACTGACTACTCAAATGTTCGAGATATTCCAAAATAAAACAAAAACACTTTATGGCAATTTCTCACAAAATAAGTAGCTCCCTTTTTTCCCCCATATTTCCCTTAAATAGTGCTTGTCAATAGTGCGGCAGCCATAAATATCCGTCAAATGGGAGAATTCAGGCAATGCAGATAAATATTTGAGGACACTATAGCGTGCTATGTGGTCGGCTTACATATTCATGGTCTTGTGTGTTTCATGAGATCTGTTTCCGTGTCATGCGGTTGCTTTATTGTGTGCAACGAGGCCCATGATAAATATTAAATCATGGCCAACGCCTTGCAGTCTATGTGACTGATCGTTGATCCTCACAAAGACATTTTTCACTGGGTACCACACTGCCCTCCTCAAAACCCTGTATTTGTAGTCAGCCTCCATTTATAGGAATCCCTGAATATAAGACTATTCACATCCCAACACCGTATGTTTTGTCGTTAAGATTCTCATTTTCATTTTAATCTAAAGGAAGCCACGACATTGACCTCTGAGGTCAGTGACAAAATGTCTAAGCAAGGGGAAACAAACCAGCAAAATGGTTTGATTACATTGCTGGAATACTGCTTAATATTGCGGTAGCCACAGGAATGTCCCAAAAGTAGTTTATCTAAATTGTATCTACATCTGGCTATGGTGAAGGAAAAAGGTCATATTGGTTATGTGATATGCATTATTTAATAATTAATGTCAACCCAACCACAGTGACATGCAACGTGGACCGTTTTCCTTCCCCTCATACACTGTAAATGTCACGCTTATCCCGGGGATTCCGGTCCATTTGTCATTTGAGGAAGGTTGGAATCACGTAATTTAGATTCTGAAATGTCACGCGGTGTCATATTAAGGTTTGAGGCCCTACAACATCTCGCTGGCCCTGTGGGCACTCACTTTAATGAGACAGCTCAAACCGCCATTACATGAAAAATAAAACATGAATAAATAATTCCGGAAAGATCCGAAAGGTGCGGTCGGCAGAGGGAACCGCCCGTATTCATTCAAATGTTTAATAGATCAACACTTCAAACAGCGGCCTGCCTTTAACTCATTAAAAGGAATCTTCAGATAGGGGAGCGAGAGGTGGTCACAGATGATCTGAAGAGACGTCAAAGAAGAAACAAGGGAAAACAATGAAAACGGAAAACCAGCAGTTTGTTAACTCTCTTCCTTAAAATCCCTGCCCAGTCGAGTTGCAAAGGAACCCGTGTAGGCCATCGTGAGAGGCATTTGGATCCGCCTCCCTCCTGCCTGCCTGCCTGCCTGCCTGCCTGCCTGCCTGCCTGCCTCTCTCCTCCCAAGGTTGATAGGAGGCATGTACAGCTTTAAGCAACAGCACCCCTTACAGGCCATGGTGTGAAGTGAAACCCCTATGCGAGTCAGACGAGGGCGGCCCGTGTTACATCTGCTGAACTCCACCGGTCAAACGAGCCTCGGGGGAAATCGAGGGTGGTTTTATTGCATTTCTCTTTTTTTGTCTTTTACTTCTCGTCTTTTCGAATCTTTCCTCCCATTCTTGATGTGATTCCGACAGGAACGGACGTCTGATGCAGTGCACCTCCGTGTCTGCTCGAATCACTTGGACAGCGGAAGGATCTGTCCAACGCTTTGCTCTCACTCACTGTCTGCTGCGCGTTATGATACCCGCGCTGTCATGCAGGCTACCGTTGCGTGCATGTGGTTGGTGTTTGGGATTATTGACCCCTTTTCTTTTCAATGTTCTCGTTTTTTTTTAATTTATGCGTTGCACCGACCTGATGAATGCTAAATACCTAAACGACCTACCCTAAATACATCAAACTCTGAACAGCTGCAGCATTTTGATCTGCATCGGGCTTCACCCTTGGATGATCTCACGTGTTAGTCGTTAGAGTTGTTCTATATCATTGTGTAGGGTCTATATTGGATTATTTTTATTCACTGATTAGACAACGTTGATCATATCTGACGTAGCCTACATACTGTACAGTAATGTCGATGAAATGGTGCACATTTATGATTTATGTGTTTTTCACTCTACAAAAATGTTTCTCTGGACCCGTCTAGGGGACATTCTGAGAGATTGCAAAAAATATATGAATAATAAAGAATAATATCCATACCTTGACCACTTGTGCCTATACTGTTGACAATAACGGTTGAAAAGTTACAATTAGTTTGATCTAGTGAATCATTAATCATATAAATGGTACTATACCAACAGAATGAATGTTCTAATACACAGAAGAAACAAATAAATTGGTATTTATAGAGGGATGAGCTTAAGGCCAACGATTGGCTTGCTTTTAGACATATCTCCAAAGGTCCAGGCTAATGTGTCCATAAAACTGTGTGGTAGGGAAGCCTTAAAACGCCATGACTGTGATTCACTCATTGTGTACCTCTAATAGTTATTATCGGGTAAATGGTGTCCATTAAATGTACACCTGCTGCGCTAAAAGACGCAGTGAGGGGTCGCAGTGATTACCTTCATCTCCGAGTCAGAGGAAGAGCGAACGGAGCTGCTAGGCCTAATGCCCTAATGTCTGCAAATCAGAGCTGCTCAACGATAATGACACCAGTCCCTCTCTCTTATCCTCCACAGATGTGGAGCAATATTCAACCCTCAGATGCTCTCTCTCTCTCTCTCTCTCTCTCTCTCTGAGAGAGAGACATCAGAGAGTACATTTAAAAGTGCCGTGCCAACATTATTCTCCTTTTGGTCTGACTAATTTCATCCTTTTCCCTCTTTACTCCATTCTTCCCTTCTTTCTTCTGAGATTCATAAGTACTGCCCATTACCCTTAATGTCATTATTTCATTACCTAGCAGAAGCCAGGGTGCCCTCCCTTTCAGAGCGCGGGGAGAGAGGTAATGAATCCAGCCCTGGCCCAGAGCTTTGAACATGATAGCGATGTCTCTCTTCCCCCCATGTGGCCGTGGCTGATCTGCAGACTCACTCAGTTCTACATCCGAGACGCCACCATCAAGGTGAGGCGTTCGCTCTGTGGTACTTTGTTGTTTTTCCCTTGTTGAATGTTCAAATTGCTTTCCCATGTCCAAGTATGTTTTAAACCCCAATAAAGCTATTTTGAATTGGATGAAATTGAATTAAAGTTATGGTGCTGGGGGGGTTCTCGAAGCGCTGAAGGGACGACGACCAGAGGTGAGGCTGTGCATAAAGAGCATGAGGAGCATATTAATGCCACTGCAAGTGTCTGGGTGAGGGTGTGATAGTGCATACGTGTCTACCTAAAACGATGTGTGTGTGCGTGTGCGTGTGTGTGTGAGCGTCTTAATTAGTGATGTGCGTGTGAGCCTGTGTCTATGTGAGTGTGTGTGTGTCTAAGTGCGTCTGAGTCTGAGTCTGAGTCTGAGTCTGAGTCTGCGCGCGCGTGTGTGTGTGTGTGTGTGTGTGTGTGTGTGTGTGTGTGTGTGTGTGTGTGTGTGTGTGTGTATATGTGTCTCAGTTCGTGTGACTCTATGTGCAGTAGATTGGGAGGAGGGAAGGTGTGATAATCAGCTCCTGAATACTCACTCACACTTTCCCTTCCACCGCTACTTTGACTTGCCCCCACATTGGAGCTCGCAGCAGGCATAGAGCAGAGATCGATTTCCGTTGCCCTGGGTTGACAGCGGTGAATAATCAGTGCTGAAGGAAGAGAACGCTTTAACGAAGGGAGTTCTAGGGTAGAATAGCCCAGCCTGCTTCAGGTGGAGCAATCAAAAGTTCAAATTAACGCAAATTATTTTTTGGGGGCCAAAATGCATTGTTGTCCAAGTACCACCTTGAGAATAAAAGGACTGCTGTTCAATTGTGTAGCTAAAGGGAGCCAAGGAGAAAATGATTAGTCATATCATATTAATATGGATACACAGTGTAACAGTAACTAAGCAACGCTTTTCTTGTTGCTTTAGAAATACCCTTTTGGAAAGAGCTAGTCGTTTCCAGGTAGAACTTTTACCGTTACAAATCAATCGTGTCCTTTCTTAGGCCGATTTCAAAGCTCAGTGCGACATGTATCAGTCGGGATTCATCACGCACAAAAGCCCCGCAATTAAGTTTCCGCTCAGATCAAGAAAGTACCCGTGTTTAATCCTAATGCGCACTGAGGCGCTGCCTGATCTACGGGGCTCTCTCATCCTCCTTCTCTGTTTAATGTCAATGGATCTTAGTCACATCAATGGGTTCTTTGTGGCGGGATACCAGTTTGGAAGACAATAACATTGCTTTTTGGCTGTTCAATGCCAAACATTTAGGGCAGTTTGATGGTCAGCGTTGTGTCTCTCTCTCTCTGTGTGTGTGTGTGTGTGTGTGTGTGTGTGTGTGTGTGTGTGTGTGTGTGTGTGTGTGTGTGTGTGTGTGTGTGTGTGTGTGTGTGTGTGTGTGTGTGTGTGTGTGTGTGTGTGTGTGTTGGCATTAACCTGCTGTTCACTCAAGGGTATAGGCGATAACCGTCAGGAAGGTTAAACCTGATGCTAACGTCCAGACTTCCAGTCATCATTCAATAACATTCTACATAATGTAATGACTGATCTTTTTTTCTGCGCGTGCGTGCATGCCTGCAGTGTGTTTGTGTGTGCACGTGTTGTGTTTGTGCGCGTGCACGCAGGTGCGCGTGAAATGGCATTCACCAGCTGTTCAAGGGTAGGCGACTTCAGCCACAGAGGTTATACCCGACGCTAACATCACGACTTCTCAGTCTTCATTAATTTACATTCGATGCACTCAAACGACAAATCTTTTGTGCCAATGTGTTTGCATGCGTGCGTGGGAAAGCGCAGCCGCCATGCAGTAACGTTGCGCGTTTCCCGACTTTGACGAGCGCTGTAGGAAGCGGAGTACAGTCATTACGGGGCCGCGGGCGGCTCCAACCACTTCGAACGTAATGCGATCATCGGTCGGTGATGACACCTGAGCCTCATCACAACATCGTCAACCAGCTCTTCCGGGCCGCCACGGCGTCAGACGGCGAGGGCAGCCAGCGACATACGAAGGCCCCGCTGAGAACCATCTGTGAACGCGCGGGGCGAGCGAGCGGCGAGTCAGGATGCAACGGAATAGCAATCAGGTGGTGACACGGGGCGCCCACGCAGACTCAAGGCAAGGGTAAAGGCTCGAGGAGAGAGGAAAAAAAAAAAAAATCAGAATCAATTCGCTCTCCTTTTCTTTACATCTTGGTCTCCTTTTTCTCGTCTTTAAATTCAATTTCTGTGGCCTGTAGGGAGGGAAGTGGAGCGTATTGACGGAGAGAGAAGAAGAGAGAACTCTACTCTGTATCTAGGTCACCTCCCTCCATCTCCCCTTTTTCCTCTCTCTAACTTTATCTCCCTCTGTTTGACCCCGAGTCCACATCGTGTTTCTATTTTATATAAATAATTAGGAATTTAAATCGTTTCTCATGAATTTGAGTCATTTGAAGAATGCCAATACTTGCTACGACTGCTTTTGCTACTGCTACTACTAGGCTACTACTGCTTCTGCTACTGCTACTACTACTACTGCTACTACACTTCCAGTAGACCAGGAACTGTTTCCAGTGCATTCCATCCGTCTGTGCCATATATCACAATCTGAGCGGAACAGTTTCTTCCCCGTTCTCATATTAAATCCACTGGTCTCCTCTCACTGCACCTCTAAGTCGAATCCCCCCCTATGTCGTTCTTGGCTGCTGTTGTAACTGTTGTAATTCTTTATTTTCATATTTTGTGTCTTATGTTTGGCTGCCCTTTTCTATTTTCTTCCCTCCCCACTGCTGGCTCACAGTGCTGCCTGCTGTGCTTGGGGGATAGACATGCAAAGGAGATACATGGGGAACATATGTATGTAGGGAAGCTAAGCTAGGAAGAGGTGGGAGTGTGTGCGTGTGTGCGTGCGTGCGTGCGTGCGGGGGGGGGGGTTCCAAAACACTTTAACCCTGCCATATGCCGACATGTGTCTTCATTAACATATATGTTGGGATGTTAATTGCAGTTGCATGATTCCATAAATATTCCATCCAACACTATGAAGACACCATCCAGCTATGAAGACACCAAACTATCTCTAGTTTTGTTTCTTGTATTTTTGAAAGATTTTTGGAAAATTAAAAGCATTGGCATTAGGTGTTTTGATGGCAGGCTGCCAGATTCAGAGCAAAATGTGTGTGTATGCGTGTGTGTCTGTGGGTGTTGTTTGCACAATGCACAAAAGGGTTTGTTCGTTGTTTTTGTGCATGTCTGCCTGCTATTGCATGCAGAAGCATGTACTGTATGTCTATAAATGAGTGTTTGCGTACGTGCACACGCATGTCAATGAACAGGGGTCAGGTAAGCAGACACATCCACAGGTCAATCAGCAGAGAAACACAACAGGTGATGTGTCTACTGTGTGTGTGTGTGTGTGTGTGTGTGTGTGTGTGTGTGTGTGTCTACTGTGTGTGTGTGTGTGTGTGTGTGTGTGTGTGTGTCCGCGGTGAGCCCATATTACTGTAACAGATCCCAGGAAGGTCTAATCCACAGGGGGTCTCAGTGGAGAGGTACATTCCCTGAACCACCCACACCACACACACACACACACTTCTCCAACTTCTACTTCCTCCCCCCCCCGGGGGTTCCAGACTCCAGCCAGATCACAGAATCTGCAGGTGGGAGAGGGAGAGAGAGAGAAAGAGCTAGAGAGAGATCGACAGAGTCACTGAGAGATAGAGCCAGAGAGAGAGAGAGACTTCCAGTGTGTGGATGAGAGAGAGCGAGAGATGAGATGAGATTAATCAGCAAAGCAGAGAGGGAGGAGGAGAGATGAAGGGAGAGAGAGATGTAACAGCAAATGAGAGAGATAGGGAAAGAGGGAGATGGAGAGAGCAAGCGGTCATAGATCTCGCTGCTGTTGCTGTACAGACAACATGTAGAGGAGGGGAATAAGGGAAGAGAGGGAGAGCACAAGAGAAAACAGACGGTTGAAGAGAGAACCAGAGGGGAAGAGAAGCTTAAAAGCATCAGTGGGAGGAAAAATATCTTCTGTAAAATATGAGAGAGAGAGCGAGAGAGAGAGAGATTTTGATTGTTAGTATGATGCATTTTATCTTACTTTTGTGCTTTGGCAATGTAAAAGCTCTTCTTCTATGCCAATAAAGCTAGTTGGAGTTTGAATATTGAGGGAGAAAGAGAGATAGCGGGCATGTTTTGCTTTTAACCCATCCATACCATTTCTCACCATAAGACAGCGGAGGAAATGACTTGTTTACTCGGCCCGATTCTTGTTTATGTGGATGAGTCACAGGATGGCTGATTTTATTACCTTGAATAACTGTGGAAGGGGGAAATCTTCCAGCCTATGGCATTTATTATCCAAACTTTCCCATGGAGCAAAATCTGGTGAGAACTTCCGGTGTTTTGGTAACCCATTTGGATTAGCTCAGGATTTGGTTGATGCGCTAGATGGGGAGCATTGTTGAAGGATGAGGAGGCTGGCTGATGAACCTGCAAGGTTAGCCCTCTCCACTAGAGGGCAGTGTTAAGTTCTTGCATGGCTGTGCAGTGTTGGAAGGTGGTTTACCTGTTTAGGACACAAAATACGCTCAATATTCAATATTGGATTGTGTGTCTCTGTGTGTGCGCATGCATGTGGGCGTGCGTGCGTGCGTGTACAAGGCTGTATGTGTGTTTGCATGTCTGTCTAGTTCTGTTTGTGAAACACTTCCCCAGCACGTAGCCAAACCATTGAAATGCACACACACTTTAATACAAACACGATTTCAGTACAAACAAAAAACAAATAGAAACAGATCAAATCTAATAAAACTGTATGCCTACCGGGCATGGAAAAGCAAATCTTTTATTCTATACATATATTTTATGCAAGACGTGTTGTGTTCTTTCAACGGTGTAACCGGCAGTTAAATTAAAAAGGCTCAAGGGAACACAGGTTATTATTGCAAAAGTTTGTGAAAACCATTATCGTAAAATACTATTAGTAAGGTTAAAAGGGGTTAGGAGTTAAGGACGAGGACTTAAGGGCTAATCTCCAAAAGTCGATGTCTGTCCTGTTCGATAAAACAATTGGTCCGTTTATTCCCAAAACTAAGCTCCTTCAAGATATTAAAGAAAAAGGCCTTTTGTCCTCGATCGCAAGCATTCCATCAGTTTAAATAATTATTTCATTGATGAACAATGCTCTCTCCGCATTGTTACCTCTGTTCATCCTGACCTATCACTTAATATTAATTATTAATCGACGTAGTTCAGAGTTTGTAACAAACTGTACCTAACAACTGACATTTATGTCATCCTACACATAGGCCATGGGAAAGGTAAACAGCGACTGCACACAATCTCTGTGAGCTCACCTTGTAAACAACTCAGGGCGCGCAACACAAAAGGGTTCGCCCATTAGTGCTGCAAAGCGCTTCTGTCCCAGACCGCACAATGGACAGGGAACGCTATACGTATGTGGTTGCTACCGCTGGAGAAAGATGAAACTCAAATCGCCGCATTATGACGCCAGCACAACTTTCTCGGTTACCTCGGAAAGTAACAGTCAGGGTCAAGATCACGAATGACCTCTGAGCCTCTGCCAGCTGGCTTTGAGCACGCTGATTGACAGCCAAGTTCATTTTTTTAAAGCAGCGATAAGGAGCAATGGACTCTGAAAGTAGTGTAGGCAGTGTAGAGTTTGGTCGTGGCTGAGAGTGTCGGATGTAACTTTCAGCACTTAAAACGTACCCGCTGCTGTAAATTCTGCTCCTCTTCTCCGCAAGTGCTGAAGGGTGAATGGGAGGCACTTTGGATATTTTCCAAAGCCTTTTAGAGAGATAGAGAGGGTGGACGAGGGAGCCATGAATACTGTGGAATTGGCGACACTTAAAGAAAATCAACAACTGGTTGTTTCGGGCGATGAGGTTTTGTACCCTTTGTGTGACTGAAAGGAATATACAAAAGGAATGTAATGCTACACGTGTCGTCTTGTCTTGTATTATGTAGTGGAAATGGGTCGCGAAACACTGTGCATTTGTCTGGATTAAAGAGTCGAGTCCCTAATGTGGATTTAAATCACACTCAATGATGCACTTGATGCCCCATAAGAGCCTTCACAAATTGTATTAAAGCGGTGTTCAAAATTTGTTTTTCTTACGACACCAACACTAATCTTAATACTTTGTTTATATAGTAGTCAGTATATAATGTATTCGTTTATTTATGAGCGCTTACTCTGGTAAATGCAGATAAGTCCTTGGAGCTGGCCAATCGGCTTTGAGCCAGGCGGTGAGTCACCCCGTTTACTCTTCAAGGGTTGATCCGGTATATGACACCATTAGAATCAAACAGTGATGTCATACACAGGCATTCAAACAAAAATTGTAATGTTGTGTCCTTGTCAAAGCCACTTTTTACCTAGAGAAGCAGGATAGTCGAGTCAATGGTTTGGGGTTGGACTCCCAGCTAAATAAAACCCAGTTTCAACTGGTTAATCGGTTGGTATCCTTGAGATAGATGGTCAAACCCAACCCGCTCATGAGTTACTCTGCTAAATGGCCCAAGTAACCAGTCCACCTTCTTTATCGCTGTCTTTTCAGCAGTAAGCGTCGAGACTGAGTTGAAGTGCGATATAAATAAAGTTGCCTTGCCTTGCATCAAAATACATGCCACAGGAGACAGACTTGGCTTGTGAAGATCAAAGAGCAAGAATACACTTGAAGTTCATTTCCGGGTCTGACATTGTTTTTTTTCAGTTTACTTCTCCACCTCCAACCAACACATTCCTACCTCCCCTGGAAGGAAGGTGTTAAAAAAAAACAGACTCAGAAGCATCTATGAAGATCGAAGAGCAAGAATAGACTTGAAGTTAATTTCAGTTTTTTTCAGTTTACTTCTCCAACTCCCACAAGTACATTCATGCCTCCCCTGGAAGGAAGGTGTAGTCAAAACAGACTCGGAAGCACTTGTGAAGATTGAAGAGCAAGAATACACTTGAAGTTCGTTTCCGGGTCCGACATTGTTTTGTCCAGTTTACTTCTCCACCTCCCACCAGTACATTCCGACTTCCTCTGGAAGGAAGGTGCAGTCAAAAAAAGACTCAGCAACCCCTCCAACTGCCTGGGATACCGCTATAGTTCGATACCCTCAGACTCAAACAGGCAGGTGGGACAGTCCGACCGGTTGAGCTTTTATTCAGTGCAAGTTCACTACAGATACCGGCCCTGAGATCAAGGCGTCAGCACTAGAGTCCCTGATTGCCACATTGGACATTGGCAGTGTTGTGTTTCACCAATGGGTTTAAGTCATTCATGAAGAAAATAATTGCTGGAAACACCCAAGCACAAAATAAAAAGATAGACATGCAGGACAGCAGTGTTATGAGAGTAGCGTATGTGATTTTAAAAAAACACTGATTTTAAAAATACATAGAATATATAGAAAACAGCAGAGGAGATTGAGGCAATCACATCCTTAATTACATCTGTCGCAGTCGTTCAAATGAGGCTATTAGCCTATCTAATACTGTTTATGCTGAGACTGCTTTGATTTGTTACCTGTAGGGGTCTGTGTGCGGGCTTTGCGCACCACCAGCAAGTGTGTGTCTGTCAGGTGAAAGCTAAATGTCAAGGGAAAGAGAAAAAGTCTTTCGACCACTTATGTTCACTCGTTTCTTGTAATGGTTTATTCGTTTCCCAGTATAATTTTTTAGAAGACAGTTTTTTTTCATTTTTGATTTGTATAATAAATGGCCTACAATATTTTTTTGAAGAGACCGGCTTCTAACAAATTTGAGGGTAAGGCGCTCACGATTAAAGGAGAGCTCTCCTGTGATGGGATCTCGGGGGGCATCGACCTTGAAGAGGTGATGCTGGACGCTCTCAGGCCAGGCGCTCCCCATCCCTAGCTGCGAGGACATCCCCAGCTTTGAGGATCTCCGAAGACAGGCCGGCAGACACTTCTTCGCCCCTCAGAGCCTAATTGTTTGTCAATTTACAAATTTCACAAATTGCTTGCAGAATTGTGCATGCCTTGACACTAGCCGTGTTTACATGGATACTTCTGATTCAATTAGAAGTTGAAGAACAGCTCAATCGAAATAAATCATATACACGCCTCAATCGTATATAATTGTCTATATCGCCCATGGTTAAATAAATGTTTAGGCCTACTAGAAGGATTTCGAGCAATGTTTTATTCGCGAAGACTGCAATATTTATTATAATATAATAAAAAGGAAACTCGATCTCTGAGCAATCGATTTCAGCACGTTCTTTCTGGACGGCACCGTTTACGAACGACGTAAGGAGTGTTCCCCAAGAAGACTCCTAAGAGAGCGTTCAGGAACCACGCCTATAGAGGTAAACAACTTTGATCAGTCTAAATCTATAGAGTCTTCGTAGCGCCCTAAGAGAGAACCTTATCAGGAAACCGAGCCCTGATCGGTGCATAACGAGCCACTGGCTACAAATCAAACACCAACAACAGCAGTCAAAAACAACTATCGACCAGATGTTTCCTTGACAATGCAAAAGAAAATACTCAAAGCACAGGGAAAGATATTTTCATTTCAGCTGATTACGTTTATAAAAAATAGAATGAACCCTGCCCCCCCCCCCCCCCCCCCCCCTCCCCTCCGAGTAACATCTTACGTTATTGTTCATCCATGAGATAACTGGGAAACACGAATGTATGTGTACACACTGCAAATATGTTTAATTACATTATCGATAAATGCATGCGCTAATCTGACATCTGTGTGGATTAAAAGCTTGAGGCAGACGGACTTAATTTATTCCATTGACAAATCTGTTACATTGACAAACACGCATAACAAAAAATGATGCGTTTGTTTTTACATGAATTATCCAGCGCTTCTTGGCCGTAACAACTGCAAGCTCTTTCAACATCTGAAACCGAGTATCTCCCCAGCGCTGGCTGCCAGAGACCGAGTCGAGCCGGAGTTCAGGGAATCACGCGCGGATTGATTTAATTGTTGATACATTATTTTCTTTATTTACATTGGGAAAAAAAACGGTACTGGTTGGCTCGTTGTTTGACGAGACCAGTTTCATCGTTCGTATTCCAAAATATATATTATGTGAGAGAGAGCGAGAGCGAGTGAGAGTGAGCTCTTTGGCTATCCATTCACCGCACTCTGCTTCGGGAGGACAAAAGCATTATAATTTTCTGGTCTGATCAAACATATTTATTCAAAGTAGAAATTTGCGGTGGGAGTGATTGGTGTGTAATTTACCCAGTAGGGGGTTCCCTCTGTCCCTCTCTCTCTCCACGGCGCCACGGGACACAGAACGATGACAGTGATGAAATTAGCCGATCTGAGCCTGAATGTCTGACATTTCAGCTCAACCCGGTGCCAAAGCGCCAGTCGTGAGTTTCTTGTCGGCTCTTTCTGCTCCATACTGTGCCTTTTGCTTCCTCCATAATGCGCACATGATGGAGGACACAGTAGGGAACCGGAGCTCTAGACAGCTACCATTTGAAACCTTTAGAGAGTTTTTTATTTTTAAGAGTTTAAAAGACCAAATTCTATGTTTTCTATTTTGTTTTCTAATCGAGCAGTATAGATCACGTTCAATGACAACAAAGCAAATTAGATTACGTAAGATTCTATCAGATTATACACATGGTAAAGTAAAGATTATATTATGTAAAAACTGATTCTGCTATATCAGATCGGATTATTATAGATTAGATCATGTTGGATTGTATCAGGATATGTTACATCATATTACAGATTATCGTATGTAGATGATGAGGTCAGACAACATTCAATGAAACAAAACGCATTCATTGTAACTCAAGAAAATTGTCTTTGAAACTTTAAAATGCATAATGTATTATGTTGCCCTGCCTCAACTGGAACCTTTGCTGTTTTTGTAGCCAAATGTTAGCATGAAGGTTGCAGTGTGTACGATTGTGTTGCATCTTGCGGTGAAGTTGTAGGTTGCAATCAACTGTACAGCCCCCTCACCTTTCCCTTTCCAATGACGTAGGACGGAGGTGCTACAGCAGCCTGTACCGGACGGTAAGATGCCAGTAATTATGTCCAATGTGTCGTCTACCACAGCATTGAGAAGCCAATAAGCGCCATGTGATGAGGTTAATTTATAGATTCATAAATAGCATTTAGGTCTTTGTCAGTAAAACTTAAGGCTGAAAGTTAAAAGTTGAGCAATAAGAAAGCGATTAAGATTCAACACTTAAAATACCTTCACTTGTCTGTTCTGGGCTATTGTAGCAACGTGGCTGTGCAAGACTATGGCCACTGTGGAAGTTCAAATGAAAAGCTAAATCGAATGTAAAGAAAACACGATTATTTTATTTTCATTAAAATTACATAATTCATTACATATTATAAACACTATCATTATATACCAATTACAAAATTCCTATGATTAGCATAATCCATTTCTGCCCAATCCATTCTGCTTAACAACACTTCATTCACCTTTAAGGAGTAGCCTACATCTTTCACTTCTGTCCAAGGCTGTTCATTAGCCCAAAACTAAAGCAATATAACGTGTCAGTAATACACAAACAGTGGTGATTTTGTGGAGTTACTCTTTAATACCGTGCCATGTTGCTAACAGTAGCAGCTTGTGTAGTGTGTAGCTAGCCGTGACTCTCCCTGGGTGAGGAACCACACCCTGCTACAACACAGACACCATTCATACTCACTGGGAAAACATGTGTAACGTTAGCATTTACAGGTGTTCAAAATAAAGGTCAGTGTGTGTGTGTGTGTGTGTGTGTGTGTGTGTGTGTGTGTGTGTGTGTGTGTGTGTGTGTGTGTGTGTGTGTGTGTGTGTGTGTGTGTGTGTGTGTGTGTGTGTGTGTGTGTGTGTGTGTGTGTGTGTGTGTTTTAAGCGACCTCACCTTGCCAGAGCCAGGCTGATGACACTCTGGGGTAGGGTGATGATGCACACCTGTGGCGCATTGTACAATCAACAATCAATTGTGCAAACAATGCACCCCAGGTTAAACCAGCCATGAACCACACACACTCCAGTTAGTTTGTTAGTAAGTTAGTTAGCTAGCTAGTTAGTTCATGCGTTAGTGAGTATGGTGCTTAGTTAGTTAGTGAGCAAGCTAGTAAGTCAGTTAGTTGGTCACTTAGTTGGTTACTTAGTTAGTTATGCAGAATCACAGCCCAAAACAGCAAGCAAGTGACTCACTAAAAACAGCAATTTGGACAAGAGCATAAACACACCTGCCAAACTGACTGAACCCCGTTTTGTCGGCTGCGTCGAGCGCAAGTGTCCCAGAGGGCACCATACAGGCCCCAATATGACGACCTCTCCTGACCCTGAGCTCTGGGAAAGAGCATGGAACAACTCCACAGTCCCAGAGGGAATCGGAGAAGGGACATGGAGGACCTCAAGAGATGAGGTATGTGCCTCAAGGACCGACATGTAGATGAAGTCAAACAACGCAACCTGAAATTATATTAAAAGAAACGAGTAAAAGGGGTTGCCTGTGTATTTAGCATGACATGTTTTATTCTTTCTTTGCGTCTCTTTCGTTTTTTTCTTTCTTCATTATTGAAGTCTGTTTCTTTCGTTCTAGCCTCCCCCCCTCCCTCCTTTCTTTGATTGGGGTTGTGTTTCTTGCTAATCTTTTTTCCTCTCCCTCATGTTCCTTTCTTTTGCTTTCCTCGCTCTTTGATTGCGAAAGTGTGTGCGTGCGCGTGCATGTGTGCGCGTGTGCAACATCCGTTTTATAGTTTTTCCACATTGAGTCACCGCTGCCAATATCGTTGATAATTTGTGACCATTGGAGGGGGGGCCCCAGAGAGTTTGGCCATCATTTCCTCTCTGTGATCAACCGTACTTCTATGTTATAACATCACAAGGATTATACAGTGTAAGTGGTTCATTCATAGTCTAGACGGGGCTACCGGGGAAAATACCCGTTTTCATTTTCTGCACTTTTTCCACCACACCTGATCTGCAATGGTCAATATTTCTTATCAGGGTGGCTCTTTTTAAAACACAGAACTTAAACAGTTTATTTAAAGTATTACACTAAATAAGCAGAGAACTGTGGAAAGATCCGTTCAATTTGAACCTTTGGTGCGATTTAGTAAAATTCATATGCTGTTTCCAGTGATTCCAGACTTGACTTGTTCACCACGATCCTCATATCCTAAACTGGCAGCTTGTCTCTGTTAACCTCAGAGACCAGTTTTTTCAAAAGTAATCCTGTGGGATTTCGGATCAAGGATTGGATCGAGTCTTGGAAATGGATTTTTCAAAGCAAAAGAGGGAATCAGAGCTAAAATCAGAACATGTAATCAGATCTGACATTTGTTCTCGATCAAACCTGCCCTTTGGGTTAGTAAAAATCTTGAACTCGGTTTGGGATCTATTTGATCCAAAAAAAACAGGATTATCCTGATCCCATCGGAAGGGTGGATTCAGTTGGTTATCCTGAAATTTGGATTCCAATGTTCCTTTAAAAATTGGCATAAAAGTAAGATGGATCAGGTGATCCTGGATAGCAGAACATGGGATTTCCAAATCCGGATCAATTTGATCCAGATTGTTTTTTTTTTAAAACTGGGCCAGATCAGGCTTTCATTAGATGAGAAGATATTTACTGTTGCAGAATCCCTTGTGGCATGACCTATGAACCGTGACCTTTGACCTGGCCTGCTCGACGGGTGGACCCCAAGGGTGTTCAAATTATATGGTGGACTGCCGCAGCCCGACTATATTTTGCCTTGCTCATTAACGTCTGGAAAGTCTGCAATTTCCAAATACATGTATAATACGTTCATAATAAATATGTTTGCCCTGAGAAAAAAATAATGGACGTCTGAACCAATTAGGTTTAATTCATGCCAAACACACACGCATGCAAACACAATTTATATACAATGCATGCTTACTGTTGCTGACCTACCGCACTCGTTATTTATCTGGGTGGACAGCCCGTAAACTAAAGTTTGTCACTACTTAGTGCAATCTTACCTATCGAGAGGGCTAGGTGCGACGTACTCACCGCAGGTCCACAGCCACAGTAGGCGAACAGCTCTCTCTCTCTCTCTCTCTCTCTCTGTGTGAAGTGCCGCACCGGCACCTCGTCTCCAGGTGACCAGCCCGTGCTTTGATTCCCGTCGTTCAGTTCCCCGGCGTACAGTGTTACTACAACCACAAAGTTCTCTCATGGAAGTTTCTTCAACAAAACCGTGCGTCCTCTGTTTTAATCCAACCAACTGGGAGTCTCACCTGCAGAGAGCCGACTGCAGAGACTCTCTAACCAGGGTCTCACCTCCTCAGACTCACCTGCAGCCTCAGCTGCTGCCATTTACAGCTAATGAGCACCTCAACACCTAACTCTGTGTGTTGAATCTTGTCAGCAAATCGTTTTGCTGAACCGATTCTAATAATCCAGGACACAAAAAAAGAACTTCTGTTACCATCACTATAATTCTTTATGATAACGTGTGCATCAGCATTGATTAAAGTGAATGAATGTACCCTTATGTCTCACCGTAATACAGTTCAAAAAATCTGTAGTTCGTTAGTAATAATAATAATAATAATAATTTATCCGTTTTTTATAGCGCTTTTCTAAATACTCAAAGACGATTAACAAATAAGAAAGGAATACATACAGACAGTACAGACAAACAAAAGGGAAAAAATAAACAGCACCACAACAATAGGCAACACATTAAGAAGACACACTAGTAGTCCTGGCTGTAGTCCACTGAAAAATATTGTTTTTGTTGATGTTTGATGAATTATTGTCTTTCTGAGTAGCTTAATAATATTTTCAGACATAGTAATGTCTTTATTCCATTATTCCTGTTTCACTGAGAAAAGGGCCTTTATTTTCTTAAAAATAGGTTTTTTTCAGATGTTCTCAGCGATGTTATCTTTACCTGCTTTGACCTATCTGTTTTCATGAAGTCTCCAGCTTAGCTCTTTATCCCTCATTTCTCATGCATCTTTTCATATTATTGGTATTATTTAACCCCCCCCCCCCCCCCCCCCCAAACACACACACACACACACACACACACACGCACACGCACACGCACACAGACCCACACTTCACAAACAACGCAGCACCAAAGCGGCCAGCATCAGGGACCGGGATTCAAACACGTAGAGCTGTCCTGGGAGAAAACAGAGCACATGAATGGCGACAAGGGATTCACAGATAGGGTCCTTGAGCCTTTGAAAATAACACAGATTAGGGAAACAAAGGATTCTAAATCCGTTCAACTCCTCATTAGCGCATCTTATCACCTAAAGAAGTTCTCATCCAAGTTTTGACTTGTGGGTGTCGCCTAGCCTGCAGGCGCCAACCAGAAAGGTCTCTTCGCGATAAATCGCCATGTAACCCGCGTGCCAGGGCCACCTTGACATCATATTTGCCGTACACCAGCAGTACCGACACGGTGGGTATGAATTAGGTTTTATTTATCTTTTCCACTCCATGAGGTGACACCATTAAAGGCATGCTTCTCAACAGATGTCGTCGTCGCTCGCGTTTCTTTCCTGTCTCCAAAACTGGATCCAGATCAGTCACTACGTTTGTGTTTGTCAGAAGCAGCTCGTTATTCTGACATTCAGTTTGTAGGTAATGAGCAGATTGTTGTTGTCGTTCAAAATCCTGTTGTAAGTAGCCCGTCTTGTTTTTAACCAAAGTTAACTCACAGCGACGTGGGGGCCTAAGATCGTATGCATTAACTGTAAGGGACAGTCAGCGATTCATATAAAAGACAATATTTGGAAAGCAAACGCCGACCTCGCTTGCTCTGGACAGGAGTGAGATCATCGCGACCCTTGATCCCCTCCCTCCCTACCACACTGCTTTCTCTCACAGACTCTTATGAAAGTCTCAACCGCTGCTCAACTGACACCACCACCACCACCAGCGCCGCCACCTCCGCCCCTCCCAACAGCAAGGTCCTGTCCCCCAATAAGGGTCCACGTATGCGAACCTCTCCCCCACAACACTCTGGACGGGATCGTGTGGTGTTGGCACGCTAAACAGCTGGTTTCGGTTCACTCTCACTTATCTCTGGGCTGCTTGTTATGAAATGAATAGGAAAAGATTAAACGTCTTGGCTACCAAAGTAGGGATTGTTTTTCTTGCTTTAAATGACTAAAGCATGGGGGTAGGGGAAAGGACATTCACAGGAAATGACAGTTATAATTAAATCAGTTAAGATGATAAGTGATTGAACAATTACAACTAATGACAGACGTTTATATTCGGGGCAAAGCACTTAAAAAAAGTCACAGAAGGACCTTTTTTTCCTTTTCCAATAAACCGTTCAGTAAATGGGGTTTTCCCCTCTTATTTTTTTTTTTTTCGGTTAGGCAGTAAAGGGGTCCTACTGCGACCGCTGCAGAATGCTAGTCATAAGGGCCCTTTGTTCGGTAGCACTGTAGCACAGTACGGCTATAGTGAGCACAGTTGGCTAACTGTGATTTAAACAGACCATTGTCATTATCGGCTAATTGGGTCTGGGGTGGCTCCCCGGACAGCGAGCAGCGCTTTGGAATTGTCCCACTGGCTGTGGTCTCATCAAGGGTGCCGTAATGCGAGCAGTGGCGGTGGTCTGGCTTAATGCTAGCAGCACTCTAGCGAGGGGATATCAGAAGTTGCGGTGGAAGCCAAGCTCTATAGCTTTGCTTTTTTTTCCCCGAAGCTTCATTGAAGTGAAACATATCGCCGCGACGTGCGCCGCCCTACTCGTAATCACCTTTCATCCGAAGAAATCGAAATTGCCTCCGCTCCTTATCACGATCACGAAACCAAGATAATAAAGAATTAAATGTCAACAATGGACACTCGCGTTCCACAACAACCAGAAGGCGGGAAAAAAAAAAGCCATAGCACTTAAACATAAGTACAGCGCTTTATTCAAGTGAACCATTTGTGGACGTAACACGATGCAGAGTGGTTGTGCTGGCATGCAAGCCAAGGGGGAATATGGTGGTGATTACACAGAAAGTATGTGCTCTCTCGTGTTTATAGCACTGACCCACTAATACGAGTGTGTGACATCCCCCGGTCGAGGGAAGGCATGGCTCCTCGTAGGCGCGAGCGTGACACGGAAACAAACCGTTGGCGACGTCTCAGAAAAAGTATTAAAGTCACTGCTTGTGACACGCAGCAATAATCACAGGGGCTGACGTGCATCGCTGGAAAGGTCGACTGCAATAAAGGGTGTCTACTTACAGTCGCCATGTGTTGTCCGAAACACTGCCTTTCAACCTAACAGGGGGGCCCATGTAAGCTTTTTTATTTGTGGGCAAAATGGAAACTGATGGCTTCTGGTCCTTATCCGGCTTTAAAGCGATTCAGTTTATGTGCGTGACGGTGTAAGGTGTGTGTTGAGGACCTTCGCCACTAGGGGTGCTGTTGAACCATTTACCCCTGATGAAAATAAGCGTACAGAATTTGACATAAACTGTATAAACACTATAGGATTACGTTATTTGCGTATCCACTTCAAACGTAAGTCGTATAATAAGCGATATAATAGGCTTCGGGCAATTTTGCAAATTGAGTGTTAAGGAAGCATGACCATGAGTGAACTGTATATTTCTGTATTTTTGAATCACCACTTCCTTATAGCATTTAGATTCCCCTTAAAAACAACCCAATAAGCGGATCAACACCCAACAATAGCCCCTGAGGTGGCTGGCTTTGCTTTATGAAACGGTTTATTTTAAGTATTACACTGAATACTGCGAAAACTGTGAAAAGATCCACTCAAATTGAACCTTTGGAGAGATTAAGTATAATTCAGATGCACCAAAATACTAATTTATCCTCATATCCTTATCATCCCCATCTTGTCTTTGTAAACCTCAGAAGCTCAGGTTTTCATTAGATGAGAAAATATTTATCGTTGCAGAATCCACTGTGGCATGACCTATGAACCCCGACCTCTGACCTGGCTTGCTTGATCTGTGGACCCCAAGGTGGTTCAAATGATATTTCGGACCGCCACACGAGACCAGCCTCGGGCAGCCCGGCCATATTGGCCTTGCTCAATAAGGTCTGGAAAGTCCTCAGTCGCAGAGTTCGTTCAGGGGCGTCGTCAATCAGCCCTTCTCTGCAGCCGGTCCGACTCGCAGCCTAGTAGCCTACAAAAAAAAACGTTAGAGCTGTTAAAATGTTAACGCTATAATCTTCATTGATGTTACGATGTCTTGTTCCCAGATTACACCTATTCCAATGCAGCATTAATATTGTCGTGTCCATTTAGTTATCGTAGAAAACCGTCATCGACCTTACTCGCTGGAGTTTGCTGGTTTGCAGAGTGAGTCCTGTTCTCTTCGCCCGTGACCGGGTGGTTACATATTAGATCTTGAGACCGAACTGGAGCTGAGCACGCAGGATTTAGTCTGGCTACGCGAGGCTGGTCCTGGCCATCTGCCCAGTATAACGGGACCATGTAGCGCATCTACCACGTACAACCATTGCAGTTACATCCTAATTATAAGAAGAAAAGGGGCAGAATATTGTAGTGGTTGGGGTATTTCACTCCAGCCATAAGGGTTCTGGGTTTGAACCCCAATGTCCGCAGTCTATCAGCAGGCATCCCTGAGCAACATACCTAACCCCCTGCCTGTTCCTTAATTCCCTGTGTCTAAAGAAAAATACATTCACTGTTAATTGCTTTGGGCAAAAGTGTCCACTCAACTAGAATAGATAGTAGTCGGAAAAGCACAATAACAACGTCACGCTTGGACTTTTAAGGCTAATTCCAAACACACTCCCAATAGTAGCAGAGCTCTTCTGAAAGGGGAGACTCAGTATTTCTCGTAATGAGTAAATAAGCTTCCCTGAGCTTCCCCGGCTATCACTGGTAGATTGCCGGGGCTGTAGAAACCGCATTTGCGTTTCCTTCAAATAATGGGCTCGGGTTTTTCTTAATTAAACTCAAGGGCAGATTATCTCAACACAACAAATGAATAGAGTGGAGAATGAGACATTGATTCTGCCAAAGGCCCAGGAGTTCAGACCTGGCTTTAATCAACGGTTAAATGAGGTCCATCCTGTGGTTCCATTGGCTCTCTCCAAATAACGATTCCTGAAGTTTGCTCCTTAATTCCTCTCGTAGCTCATTCTGACCAAGCTTGAAAAAAGGGGTATGATGAAGTTCAAGGATGAGGGCGAGCACATTCAAGGCTGTATTCCAAGGCAGTCGGATACCTGCGAGACAATCCCTCTCAGACGTAAAACAACTCAAGTAACTTATT